>NC_083645.1:25509235-25809235 GCF_963576545.1 Limanda limanda | reverse complement strand
TGGAGGAGAAGAAGCAATACGTGTTTATGATCAGTGGAGCCTCACTGATATCATCTGCCAATTTCAACATGTTAATAATACAGGCTGGTCCATATGGAGGACTTGCTTTTTCATTATTTATTATTGATAGTGCAGCTTATTCGAATTCAGTTTTTACACAAGTTTGCACCTTAAATCGAGTATATATTTAAAACAATCCAATTTCCATTGCTATATCTTATATTTTTTGTATAAATATTGACGTATCGGCATCAAAAAGCACCATATCTCCTACATCGTGTCAGTTTAAACCTTGTGGGAATTAATTTCTTCCTCTTTTTTCCCCGTCTGCAGTAAATACTGGCCTTTGTTCCTCCTCTTCTTCTACATCCTGGCTCCGATCCCGTACTGCATCTCGCGGCGGGTGATTGACGACACAGACTCGGCCAGTAACGCCTGCAAAGAGCTCGCCATCTTCCTCACGACGGGCATCGTCATCTCAGCCTTCGGCCTGCCCGTCGTCTTCGCCAGAGCTGAAGTCGTAAGTCGCTGTAGTCGGAGCTTTGTGGCCCCTCCTCCGTTTTCTTTGTTTTACCAAGATATAGCTTTATAGCTTTAACTTTAAACCATTTGTCACTGGTGGCTGGAATTGCATTTCTTCTGTTAACTGGTGCGGTTGGTTTTGACCTGGATCTCGTTAATGACCGACTTCCTGTGGCGTTGGTTCACAGATCGCCTGGGGGGCGTGTGCGCTCGTGCTAACGGGGAACATGGTGATCTTCGGCACCATCCTGGGCTTCTTCCTCGTCTTCGGATCCAACGACGACTTCAGCTGGCAGCAGTGGTAATGCAGCGGAGGGAGGGGAACAGGGGGGGGAGGGGACCTTAGTCTGAACTGTTTTTATTAGCGTTATTATTATTATTATTATTATGGTATTACCGTTGTTGTTATTTATATGATGACCACCACCCATCAATAGACTCACACCAAACCAGTGCAATACGCTGTTTTTCTTTTCTTTTCTTTTCTTTTACTGCCTGCATCTTGTTGAACTGACGTTACAGTGGGATGGAAAACTGACAGAGATTTTAAATCCTTCCACATTTTGAATTTTGCTCTCTGACTTCTGTGCGTTTTTCTCCATCTGTGCTTCTGCTTTTTTTCGTTTTTGAGCAACGTTGAACAATATTACGTTATCTGTGAAACAAAGAACAAATTGAACGTCTAGGACACTAAAATATGATCTCACCAAAAGGACAGGGTCATTATCTGGCTTCTAATCTAGTTGATTCGCTGAAAATACTGTGAATAAGCTTGTTTTTTGTTCCATATAGAGAAGCATGAGTTTCCACTACCACACCTGAACTCAGCTGCAGGCGATCCTGCTGTCCTCACTGCCCCGGAGTTCTAGAGCCGCTTAAATGGAGACGTTTGGAAACTCTGTCTTTTTATTCACACACAACCTTCAGACCTTTTTAAAATGTAAATTTAACATGTGATCGTTCTCTCGGTTTCTCGTGACATGACACAAAGAGGCGGTTTGTTTGTTCCCTCTCAGCTCAGAGAAGAGGATTATATTCAAACAGGCCACTGCACAGATCAAATTTAACTGACTCTGTGATTTCCCCCGGTGCCGACAGGATGCAGGCTGCTTATTCATTCGTTGCATCTGATAGCGCTCAGTTCCCCAAACGCCTGAGTCAACCTCGCAGTGTCAAGAGAGCACGTAGAAGCCAGTAGTATCTGCCAGCTAGCGTAGGATAAGCTGGAGGCCAGCGGCCAAGCAGCGGTAAGACCTGGGCGACTTATAAAGACAGCCTGGTCAGCCGCTAGCAGCCCTTAAGCTTTTAAATGTGACTCCCCTGCCTGGACTCCTTCAAAATAAAAGAATCCAGACGCCATGTCATTGATTTAAAATATTAGATCCAGATTCTGAGTTCATTCTGTCGCTTTTTCCTCTCACCAGCATTTCCCCCCGGATTAAAAACAAAAGTTACGTTTCAATTATTTCTTTTTTTTATTTTCAAGTTTTTGGTTTTATTTCCTCGTTCTGTGTGAAGGAAATGTGTACGTCGGTTTGTTAAATCACTTGTGGGATCAGGTCGGTGTCGTTATGTTTAATTGAATTAAGCGTCGAACATGTTAGACTTTTATTTTCTGTTGTTTGGAAACGTGTTCTCTGGAAGATAAAGAGTTAGCATTTCTTTTTTTATTATTTTGTCCTTTTCAATAAGTCTTTGTCACTTTGGGCTGCAACTTATTCATTTTGCAGATTAATTTTTCGATCAGTTGATTAATAAATTGGTCCATAAAACATCTACTTTCAAACCACAGAGCACAAGGTGACGTCAAATCTTTAATCGACTTTCATTTTAGACAAAGAAAATCAGCAAATTCTCACATTTCAGAAATTTGCTTGATAAATGTCGAACGATGAATCGATCACCAAGACATTTGCTCAATTAAGTGATTAATCGTTGCAGCTCTATATTATATTTTTGTAGTTGGGTTTCCACACACAGCAGATTTCCAATGGAAGTTTTGTATTGTGTTGAAGATGCTCATAGTTTTCACTGATTCTGTTCCACAGTTACTGTAACATCTCAAATGTTAAAAACCCCTTTCTATGATTTTAAAAGCACTCATTCATTTTACAAAACTTGCTTTAAAGGTGTCGTTGAAAATCAGATTAAATACAGGAGGTTTATTCACTTTGAGTCTGAGAAGGAGCCGGGAAGCGATTCAAGTTAAAAACTCTCAAACTCAAATCCCTTAAGTTATAATGTGTTAACTTATCTGTTTAATTCACACAGAAATTAAAATGTTAAAACTGAAATTTGTGGTTTTAGAGTAAACCATTATTTATCTAGAAGTTGTTTTAGTACAATTACCAACGAGCCACAACATTAAAAGTTAAATCTGTTTTATATGTTGTGGTTAATAAGTGTATTTAACTTTTACTACAAACTACCTTAACTACAACGTAAGTTTCATGTCATTCAGCATAAAAAAGATTTTATCTGTTTTATCAAGAGGAACAAAATGAAAATTTGTTAAAAATATGTTAAACTAAAAACTCTTTCCGAGGAGAGAATGATTTGGAACCCACAACTCCCACTCTGACCTGACGGCTGCTTCTTAGCTCGATGAACCGGCGCTCGCCGTCCACGCCGTGTGGCACCACTTCCTGTGTGGCACCACTTCCTGTGTGGCACCACTTCCTGTGTGGCACCTGATTCTTCCAGAGATCACAACCTCAGCGAAGGCATTGATTGTATTAAAATGGCGGGTTTTTTGATTTCTGTTGAAAACAACCAGTATTTAAATGTTGAAAACTACTGACATTGATTTGTGCATGTTTTTTATTATTTATGTGACACCACTTAGAATCTAAAAGAAAAAGCTCTTAACAGTAGGTTGGCCCCCTGGTGGTCGGTGAGCCCGTCTGTGAGCAGGGTGACTCCAGATAGTTTCCTTTAAAGCTACGTTCTCTGACTTCCTGTTTCGTTTCTGAATTCTTTCTGAGTTCCTCTCTGTGTTTCTGTTCTGAGCACAGATTTGTTCCTCTCACACATTCGGGAGGATGCTGTATTTATTTATTTGAACGGAAGCTTTGCCATTTTCTATTTACAACTTTTGTGTTAATGAAGCAGAAGCCAACAGGGTGGTTTTTCCTTTTTCTTTTCTTTTCTTTTTTAAATAAACGCCATTTCTGAACATCCTCTCGTTTGACTGACTACATTCGCTCTGCGGCTCCTCACTCGACTTCACAGCAAATAGATAGATAGATAGATGGATGGATGGATTACTTTATTCATCCCCGAAGGGAAATTAATAGATAGATAGATAGATAGATAGATAGATAGATTGATAGATAGATTACTTTATTTATCCCCGAAGGGAAATTAAGTCGTCATAGCAGCTGGTATATTTGAATACAATAAAATAAAATAAAATACAATACAATAGAATAAAATAAAAAATATTGAGGTAGAAAGAATAAAAAACAAACACAAGATAAATAGGTAGATAAGGTGCAGTGGCAAGATGATGGTAAAAGTACTGATGATATGATGGTAATGTTATTGTTAGACAGTATATAAAAATAGTACAGTATATATATAGTATATAATATAACATAATATATTTTTATATATGATAGTAATTATACCAATATAATAGCAGTATATAGTAATGTCAGCAACAGTATTTATAATAATAATAATAGTAATATAATAATAATAATTATAACATGTACACATGTATAAATATGTGTATATAGACTTATATATACCAAGAATATACAGAGAGTATGATATAATATGATATGATATATAGTAGAGGTATAAATATAAGTATTTGACTACAATAGATAATATAATATATATATGAGTAAGAATATGTAGACAGAGTGTGCAAAAGACAATATTATTGTATAAAATGATATATAATATCAATATGGTTTATATTAACACATATCACATATGATGTGACGTAAGTGTATATGGAGCAGTGTGTTGTACAGGGTGATGAACTGATATCACAGCGTGGTTTGTTCACGGTCAAAACATCTCATTGTGTCGGGTGTAAACAAGCTTATATTGAGGGGAAGCCGGTTTCATGTGTCATGATACTGCAATTTTGACATACAATTATAATTTATTTAATTGTCATTTCACAAAGTATAACACAATTAAATATCAATCTTGCTGCTGCATCCACACAGATCAGGCAATAATTTAAAAAGGAAATGACCATATTTTAACATACAAATAAATCAAAATAGAATGAACAGGTGTAACTCATGAAAAAAGTTGGATAAAGTTTCTTATTGTCATAAAAGATGGTTTAAGAATTTACTGAAATAATCTAAATGTAATAACTAGTATTTTTTATTATTGTTTAAATGAAATGCAGCCTGTGTTTTGTCACTTTAACTGACAGGTAGTTTTACTGGGATTTATCTGTTATTTGACAGAAACCAGAGTAATAAAGTTAATTTGTCTCCCTCTGCTGACGGGGAATGTAATAGCAGGTATCAGAAATAACAAGAGAATCACCACCACAGGTCAACAAACACCGTCCAGCGCCAACAACAACACGGATTTATCATTTTTTACTCATGTGGAGTATTAGCTCAGGATCTGGATCGAACACACACACACATATAGCCTGAGGGCACATGCCAGTGATGCCGTCCTCTATGTAGAACACACAGAATAAGACAGAACAGACCTGAGGCAGCAGCAGTGAAGCCACCGGCCTGCGAGACCCAACATGTCTGACCTGCACCAACTCCTTCCTGCAGCACTCGCCGCCTCGGGGAAGAGTTTTAATACAGAAACTTCACGTATAAGAAGCCGACAATAAGTGCATGAGTCATGAGTCTCCTTCTTATTCAAGCAGCAGGGACAGTTCAGGCCTGAACACACACACACACACACACACACACACACACACACACAGAGACACAGACCAGCAGCAGCAGCTCACCTCTGTGTTATGACAACAGCAGCTTGGATTAACTTGCCCTCTGTGGTCGTGCTCCAGGTCCAAGTCTTCATGCATAGGGAGAGTTAAATATTGCAGGAAACGTTGGGGTCTTATCTGAACCTGGGGGACAGTCCAACCCGGCCCTGAGGATCATGGGAAGGTGGACGAGGTTTTAGAGAGAGGACAGCGGCTCGGAGACACATGAGCATGAGGAAGTTTTTCAGCGCCCAGCGGGACGAGGACTTCAGTCAGATCCAGTATCTGACGGCCAAGTGCACGCGCCTGGCTCATGATAAAGGTACGTCAGGAAGTCACACACTGTTTATCTACCACCATACCATCATATCTACATTTAATAGTATACCTGTGTAGTATTTGTGTTCTTACAGTCAGATGGACCCACGTGCACATGAAACACCCACGTTCATAGTTTTTATTCTGATGTTTTAATGTAGTTTTTTACATTTGCACTTTTTAGAGAAGATCATGTTAATGTTTTAATCTGCTTACCTTTGTGTTACGTGCCACTGTGGTTTTTACACTCTGTCAGTTTATTAGGAACACCCAGGTGAAACTATACTGCAGTCTGAACAGTACTCTGCACTTAATGAAAGTGAAATAATCATAATGGAGTTTGTAGTTTGTTGTGTTGTTGGTTTGTATTTGTGTTACAGCGACTTTGTCAATAACAGAAACACCTTGTGTGCAACATCCACCGACAGAATTGACT
Organism: Limanda limanda; assembly: GCF_963576545.1. NCBI lineage: Eukaryota > Metazoa > Chordata > Actinopteri > Pleuronectiformes > Pleuronectidae > Limanda > Limanda limanda. The sequence continues at coordinate 25,803,032 of NC_083645.1, read as the reverse complement.
TTAAACAGTCTGAGCAGCAGCAGGATTTATTTCTGTTGTTATTTAACCTGTATTTCTTTAATTTTACTGGAGGTAGTTTAATGATTAATTAGGAAAAGCACAAAACTCAGTTACACTTTCATAATGACTGATGAATATCTACAGAGAAAAGGTTTTAAAAAACACGTTTTGTAATATACCGTTTATTGTGTTGTATCTAAAAGTGACATCACTGCTATTAACTAGATATTTGAACGTGTTAATGTTTAAAATTAGTTTCATGATCCACTTATAGAAAATACCAGAAGTACTAAGATGTTGAACAGTAAACTTGACTTGGTTCAAAGTCTTGACTTGAAAGTGAAAATGTGATTTACAGACAGTAAAACTCTGTGTGTCTGTATTTATTGCTTTAATAAAACAATGGTTGATGGGAAACTAAAACAGAATGATCCCATGGAAAGTGACAATAACCTTTTATAACATCACCACAGTAAACGAGAAGTCAGGCGTCAGTTTAATAAAAGAATAACTTCCCGTCTCTGAATGTTGAACGATATGTTCTAAAGGCGTCAAGAGCTAAGACCAGAACGTGTTAGTACCTGTGATATCTAGAGCTGAACATTAAGATCTGTTAAACCATTAAAACGTCTATGTACTTGTACACTCATTGGATAATATCGAGCCTCTTAAATCATCAGAGGAATCACGACGGGAAGATTTATCACCATCTGTCTCTACAACTCCTATAGAAGTATTTGATTAGTAGTGTTTTGGAATAATTGAGCTTAAATAATTTGCCCAAACATATGTTAAACATACTATATAAACAAAATCAAAATTGAAATTGACTAATCTAAAGTGGTGAGCCTCTCAAAAACATGATATCTTGTACCTGTAACTCACGTTTCCAAGTGTAAAGCAGATGTTCTGTGGTTGTTGTCCCTCCTGACTCGGGTCTGGTGTTCTGTGCGGCTGCAGGAATCCTCGACCGGGAGTTCCTGGTGTCCAGAGAGAGAGAGAGGAGGCTGCAGAACGACCTGGAGGCTGCGACGGCTCGACTCTTCCACCAGGAGCAGCTGAACGTGGAGCTGAGGATGAGACAGGACCAGCTCAGCGGGAGGATCCACCAGCAGCAGGTGAGACCAGGAGCTGATCTGTGGAAAGAAACCTCACAGATCAACCTGCAGAGGAACTCTCTTAATGTTTATAAAGTCCAGAGACATTAACACAAGTCTGGATTGATCCTTGAATCAGGTTTGACTCTTTACAAATGCATGAAGCCAAAAACATCACAGACTCAATGGAAAAACAAGATTAAAATGATATATTGTCCTTCACTCACAGTGCAACATTTATATAAATAAGAGTCTAAACAATGTGGATTTTTGGGGTTGATGCAGATATTGGAAAATAAAAAAGATTCAGAAATCAGTCAGTAAGTGTACGTTTTATAAAGATGTAAAAGAAAAAAGTTACTTCTATCTGCTGACTATCTTGTTTTAACCCTTGTTCTAACCTTTCAATAGTAATCATATCTTCCACCACTCCTGTGAAGCTCAGAGTTTTTTGCACACGATTCCAGCCTCAACCATACCTGATGTGTCTGTGAAAGGCTCAAATCAACCAACCGATTAATTGGTCAGGCTCTTAAAACAATTAAACTAGAAGTTCCACAATTTAAAACTAGAGTAAAACAGGCTAGTTTGTATAAACTGGGTTCAGACGCCAGTCAGAGTATTTTACTTTAATCGATATCAAAATGTTTCCCAACAACAACATTAAACTCTAATTCCTCCTCTAACGTCGCTGCAGCAATTAGACTCTTGTTGGGAAACACTCACCTGAAGCCCAGAGCAACACAGAGCCATTATTTTTACTTGTGTCATTTAACCTTGTGGTGTTTAACCTCATTACAGTCCCATAATTTAAATGTACACGGCCAATGGGCCACCGAGGCCACAATTACAGTAATTACACTGGAACCGGGGGCGAGCAGTAAATGCCAGTGTTAACATTCGGTAAAAGCCGAGGTTTTGGCAGCGGCCACCAGGACTTTCTCTGGGTTTTTTGGCTGCTCCACACAAGTTGTTTAGGTTCGAGCAGTTTGACTAAAGAGCGACTTGTTCTGGTTTCTCAGGCTGTTTCATTTTAATGCTTTTTAGACGAATATTTCACAGGATCTACGTATTTTCAAAATGTTGCTTGTTTAGTTTTGTCCTTCCAGATTGGGAACTCCTTGATTCTGGGACTTTATGAGTATTTTCAACTCTTCTACAAACCGCTGTTGTGTTTCTTAGCGACTCACTCACTTTCCCCCCAGAGATTGGATTTGGTTTCAGGTTCAGGCTTGTCACAAACACTTTGACCTACATTTAGATTTGCCTGAGCAAGATAATAATGCTATTATCCTAACGTTTAAGATAATGATGCACGGTTGGTATTGTGCCATTTATGTTTGCGTGCAAGCTGCAATGAGAACATTGCTCCATTGGAATAATACAGTTCTGCAGGGAAAAGAGAACTAGAAGGAATGCAGAGCTATAAAATGTCTCATGGAAACAAGTGCAAGCATGAAGTCGTCATAAGAACAGAACTTATAGAAGAAGATGCTTCAGAAAGTATGAACGCTTATAGAAATGTGATCAGACGAGGATCTGTGTAGTATCAGTGTGTGTCTGTCGTGCAGGACCTGGTGCACCTGCTGCAGCAGCGTGTGGTCCTCCTGGTGGAGGAGAGCTGCCGGGACGTGGAGCTGCTGCGGCAGGTCGGCTCGGACCTGCTGTGTCTGCAGAGCTCCGAGGTGAAGCTGGGGGGCCTGGTGGAGGAGCTCAACCGGGAGGCCCAGCACGAGGCTGCGGTGGCCGAGGGTCTCAGGGCGGAGATGCATGGAGAGGCCCAGCGCAGGGCCGCACTGAAGGAGGGCCTCCAGGCGGAGCTGCACAGGTAGGACCACAGCATCTAACAAGGTGCTGGAGATGGAGAATTAAATAATCCACATGTTGCAGCTTATAAACATAAAAGTTAAGAGTTTTATCAAGTCATCTGATATTGTCATTTCATCGAAAATTCAATTATACTATAATTTGACCCACACACATGTTATTGATGTAAAAATGAACAGTGACATTAAAGATAAGGCCGCAGACTGAGAATAGAAACATCCAAGTTAATAATAACAATAAGAAAACCTTACTTGCTTGATGACAATCGGGAGTAACCTTGAGCCAAGTGAAGCGGAGACAACTTTAAGCTCAACAACTTAATAAAACCCCAGAGTCACATGATGGTGATTCAGCGTCGCAGCAGCTGAGCAGCGAGAAGAAGGAAGAAAAAGTTGAGAAACATCAAATACTTAATGCAATCTTCACAAATAAATCTCACTTTCTTCTCCTGTGGGTTCTGGAGATAAAGCTTCAGATTAATGGACACGTCTGTGGAAGAAGCACCTGTTTTTGGTTAAGATCGATCCAGGAAGCAAACAGATGTAGTGACAGCTTCAAATTCTCCTAATTATTTATGCATTTGACTAATTACTGTTTGTATTAATGGTGAAAAAGTGGAGTTTCCTCTGCAGACAATGTAACAGAATAACAGATTATAAATAAAAGCTGTGTATCGCTTTATAAACCTGAATAACTTCTGTGTTAAGCAGCTTGTAAACCTCGTCCTGACTCCGTCCACACGTGAGATCTTTGTGTTTCTGTCCTGAACAGTAAGACGCTGGAGCTGGAGGAGCAGAGAGACGTCAGCACGTCTCTGAGAGAGGAGCTGGAGGATCGGAGCAGAGCTCATCAGAAGGAGGTGAGGGAAGCAGGAGAGCTTCTTCAGGTTGTTTTCTAACTTAAACATTGATAATTGTTTTTGATCACATACTAATTGATTGATACACATTGATTCCAAGATTTTAAAGTGATCATGACGTCTGTCAGTGGAAGAACAAACAGTACGGTGGATGGTTTCAGTGGTGGGAGAGTGGTAGTTTTTTTAATTTAACCTTGCAGTGTTCGAAGAAGTACTGAGTTAACTTTAAAAGTACAAGTACGTAAAAAAAATCTACCTTTATTACCTTAGGAGAGAGAAAGAAAGAAAGAGTGGAAGAAAGAAAGGGGTATGGATGGATGGATGTTACAAATTAGTAGAATAGAAAATAAATGAAATAATAATATAATAATAAAAATAATGTATTCACATTGCAGTATCACAGCCGTCACTTTCATAAATCCCACAAAACAACCGTAAACAACAAACAGGAATAAATAGATTAAATTCTGAGACAAAGATGTGATGTGATGTCTGTCCAGCAGGTGTCAGGATCCGACTCTCCTCCTCCTCCTCCTCCTCCTCCTCCTCCTCCTCCTCCTCCTCCTCCTCCTCCTCCTCCTCCTCCTCCTCCTCCTCCCAGTGAACACAGTTTTCCTCCTCCTCCTCCTCCTCCTCCTCCTCCTCCTCCTCCTCCTCCTCCTCCTCCTCCTCCTCCTCCTCCTCCTCCTCCTCCTCCTCCTCCTCCTACCAATGAACACAGTTTTGCTCCTCCTCCTCCTCCTCCTCCTCCTCCTCCTCCTCCTCCTCCTCCTCCCAATGAACACAGTTTTCCTCCTCCTCCTCCTCCTCCTCCTCCTCCTCCTCCTCCTCCTCCTCCTCCTCCTCCTCCTCCTCCTCCTCCTCCTCCTCCCAGTGAACACTTCTGCAGTCTTAATGGTTTTAAAAGGAGTTTTCCTCCTCGTCAGCTCCTCCTGAGATGATGCAGCTGCTCCTCTCGGCTCCAGTAATGGATCAACACTGTCCTCTCCGTCTCGGGCTCATTCTGGTCAACGTGGCCGAGGGCCAGAGAAACACAGTGAATAACAGCCACCGCTGGACTTTGAATAATTACCTTCATGAAACATAAAACCTCAAGGTTCCAATTTACACACCGGAGCCAAATTTAAAAAAGCTACACGCACCCCGGAGAGCTCACTAATTCAGATTCTGCTGGCGCCGGGTTCCTGTGAGTGTGTGTTGGCTCCGGGCATCAGTGAGACATTCCTCCGTACCTGTCAGGACTTTCTTCTCCTTCTAATTCACACTTGGCTTCAGAGGCCTCACTCCCTCACTGGCCTCTGCTTCAACCGCTCCATCAGACAGCAGAACAATCCAGCTCCACAATTATCTCCTCGGTGAGAGTCCAAGAGAACAAAAACCCAGCCGAGCGACAGACAGAGAAACTTAATGAGAACATTTATTTGCGGTGGATGGAGGATGTGAGTGATTGTGAGAAGTCCTGGGAGCTGGAGATGAAGTCCCACTCCTCTGCGTTTGCTCGTCTCTCCAGATGAGAGCAAGGAGGGTCGGAGGTTTTGATTTCTGATTTGTGCAGAACATTTCACCTCCTGCTTGTTCCTGTTGTCACTTCCTGGTTGTGGATGAGATGAAGTGACTCTGACCTGTTTATTCACAGGTTGGAGAGCTGCAGCAGGAGAACGAGAGAGGTCTGAGGAAACTGCAGGAGACAGCCGAGCAGTTCGAGTGGCTGTGTGAGCAGCAGCGACACTGGATGTGTTGTGTCAAGAGGTTTGTTCTTTCTCACCAATCACAACAAGAACCTGAGCACAGGACATCTTCTCTTTATGATGAGAACAACATGAAGAACATTACTTATTGATATCTATTTGGAAGCAGGGGTGGAGGTTAGACTCAAAGATTTGACCTTAGTAAAAGTACAAATAGACATGTACTCAGGAAAAAGTAAAAGTACCACACAAATGACTTGCTTTTAAATATACAGGTGTTTCTTCACCTGTGATGCTGCAGGATTATTTCTCCTCTAATTATTCATCAGTCTTGAAATGATTATAAAAAAAATGTGAACATGCAATGGTTTGTAAGAAAGTCGTGGATTAGAAAGTGATATATGTGGTGGAGTGAAAATACCAGAATATTAATCTACTTAAATAAAGTATCGATACAGGAAGAAAGTACGAAAGTAGAGTAGTGAAGTAAATGTACTTTGTTACATCCGACCACTGAGATAAGATAAAACTTTATTCATCCCTCACCGGGGAAATTCACATTTACAACAGCACATAGTCAGAATGAAGAAGAAGCAATTAAAAGCAAATAGAATTAAAATTACAGTTAATTAACTTCTCACTGATCTTAACTGTGTGACAGTGGGTTGGTAAACGTTGATATCAGTCACCATTTAGGGGAAAGTGATGAATGTGAAATGAAAAATGAAGTGAAATGAAACATTAAGTGATGAATTGTCAAACAATTTGATTAATTTAAAGCAGATTTGATTAAAACTGTTGTGATAAGATGAAAACAAAACCATGTTACATCATTTTTCACATTTCATCATTTATCCTTCACAACACAAAGTTTATCTTTTAAGGAAAGTAGCCTTGAGGCTGGAAGTGACTAAACACAAGATAAGTGTGATGAAAAAGCTTCTAAATGAAAAAATGGAGGTGTTGAAAATGCTTGTGAATTGAATAATGGAATAACATGTTGTCATTTGATTTGATAAACTTATTACAATTTTATTTTAAACTGTATTTGCTCTGATAATCAACTGGGCTGTGTTTCCACATTCATCATCCACAAAACCTTTGGATTAATCAAATCACTTGATAATAAATTTTTCACTTCATGTGCATTTTCATCACCTCCACTTTTATCAGTTTATTCATGTTGTTTTCACCCTTCATATTAATCTAGAACAATAAGTGAACTGAACAGATTTTCTTCTTAAATTAACCGTTAGAAAGGTAATGTGCTATTTTTATTCTGTGCACGTTGGATACTCGTTCTTTTTATGGACCACGAGTTTTATGTTCACGTAAGCAGAAGAAGTTTTTTGCTAAAACGACCTATTTTAAATCTCCCCAGTAAATATCAGAATTCCCCTTTGCACAGTCGCTGCAATAAACATTTCTTTGAAGGCCGATCTAATAAAAGACCTTTCTCAGATTCAATGTGATCAGATTTTATTTTCCCAGCTTCCTTTGTAGTTCAATCAGCCGTATTTCACCGCTCAGTGTTTACAGTCTGAACGCTGCTGTTGTTCATCGAGCATCAGGAACATCTGAGGTCAACATTCTGCTCGAGTTATAGGAGAAGGAAATCCATCGCTCTTTAAATCAGGTTTTATCGTCTTTTAATCGCTCGGTGAGTCGGAGCTTTGAAGGTGCATTAAGAGACGTGTGTGTGTGTCTGTGTGTGTCTGTGTGTGTGTGTGTGTGCAGGTTCAAACAGACTCTGATGGAGGAGAGAGACAGTCTCCTGCAGCAGGTCAACAAGCTGCAGAAGAAAATAAAGAAACTGACCTCGAGGTCACGCGGTGTCCGTCCCAAACGGAGCCTGTGCTGCCCCCTACAGGACACAGAGAGCTGCGAGGGGTAAGAAACGACAGCAGGTCACAAGTAGTCAAACATTCGCCTTCGGTTCACAGGGCAAAGAAACAAATAAAACACTGGCATCCTTTGGCAAAACAAATTGGCAATAAAGTTGTCAAAAAGCTGCTCTTCCCAGGCTCCACCCCCTCGTTCCAGGCATTTTTCTAAGTCTGACCCGGAGAATCTCCTGCTCCCTTCTTCATTATGTGAAAGACAAACTCAGGAAAATGTCCAGACACGTGAGTGCTAACGTCTCTTTTCTCTTGAAGCAGCGTCTCATCGTGGGACGCAGACGAGGGGACAGAGCTGGAGTCTCCGGGGGAGAAGTCCCACACGTTGTATGAGGAGCTCTTCAACCAGGTATCATTTTAATGTCTTTACTCAACATTTAACATCTGAAGGGTCGTTTCATTACTTCTGTTTCCTCTCTGCAGCATGAAGCTTATTTAAAACCTCTCTGCCCCAATTCAGTCTCGGGGAAATCTTTGTGCAGGAAACACGTGCAAACCTCAAGGGTGAAATATTAGCGATTCATCAGAGAGTTCATCTTCGCAGTCGTCAGTGCATCTTTGATGATTGTGTCTAAGTGGGTTTTTTCTTTCAGCTGCGGGCTCTTTAAAGGAAAGAGGATCTGAGGTGGACGTACGCTCACTTAAAAACTCTTTGGCAAACAAATATGGAGCCATAACAAATTCTGATTTCTTCAGATCTCTCACATGTGAAGTGGGACTGTGGTTATTTCCATTATTTAATAATCTGCCTGTTATTTTCTTGTTTAGTCTATGAAATGAGGAGAATCTCCCAACCGCTCAAGGTACTGAAACCAAAATATATGCAATGTACGACAATATACAACGAAGGGAAAGCAACAAACCTTCAAAATCCTTGGAGAAATTAATGGATTATCAATCATTTCATCAACATTATGTTTATGTTAATGTTTTTTACAGACCTTTTCAGGAAACCCATGTGGTATAAATGATCACAACACTTCAAACATTTCAGAATAAGAAACAAATGCTGATCTATGACTGAAATTAACCATTTAAAAGCATTTCACAACATGAACACTTATTAAAACTCTAATGCTCAAAAATTGATTCCTTTTCCATTAAAAAAAGCTTGATACGACTTTTTGCAGGAGGTGTAGGAACGTTACACAAATTGCTGCTGATCATAAACACAGGTTGGACCTTTAGTTGGTTGTCATCTTCGGATTTTACAGGGATCGACTCAGTGTTTTTAAAAATCCACAGTAAACTGCAGCTCTCGGGGGGAAAACTATCAGAGATCTAATATTCACGGTGGCCCAGCCGCTGGTCCACCGTGGCTGCTTCTGGTGCCGGAGTTGTCAAAACTCTTCAGCTCCGACAGCACTGATGTCCCATTGGTGTTTTTTATTTTGTCTATCTGCTGCGTTTTGTAACCAGGACGTGCAAGTGTCCTGCAGCTGTGCACAGAAAGTGTGGAGGAGCGTGAACGATGGAAGAACACGCAGCATCATCTAACGGCCACCAGGGGGCTCAGGCTAAAACCATTCTGCTCATTATTTAGTGGATTTTAGTCATAAAGCTTTATACAGATGTTCATGGTCCCCAGAGGATGTTTTCTAATGACTCCAGTGGTTCTCTGACCTGTGGCCTGTTCCATTATCAGGTTTAATGTTTGAATTCATCCAGGTGTTTGGTTTATTATGAAAATATGTATGTAACTGATTCAATTAATGTATGAAATCCAACACAAAGTGCTGAGCATATGAAAGCAAATAATCACGACAATTATCATAAAACAATAGAAACAAGAAAGATGAAATAAAATACAAATGAATTATATATATATAAAGAACACACATATACACAAAACACTTGAGGAAACAGCCGTGGTAAAAAGATGTGTCTGAAGATTTGGTTTAACCCAGTTCACCTTTTGGTCGGACTAAATGTTGGAGGATTGGTCTGGTCCGTGGTCAGAGGAAACTTTCACACATTCTGTTATTTTGGTTGAGTCTAAAGAGAAAAGTCCAAAGATCTGAACCTAACCAAGAATGTATGAAAGTGTCTGAAAACTGTGGCAAAATCTCCAAAAAACTGTTTCTGGAATCAGACCGAGTGAATAAACGATGACGTCCTCGGACCAAAAGGTTCAGTAAAGAGACTGAAAGTAAAACCAGAAGAAAACATCTGTTCTCGCTGCAGGAAGCAACTCTTAGGTTCACAGGGACATAAGAAATAAACATATGAACTTTTACACTCTAGTGAAAATTGGTTTAGTTCAACCTGGTCCTTACATAATCAGAAAATAAAGTTATTCATCCGTTAAAACATTAAATAAATAAACATGAAGAATGGATTAACATGATTTATTTAGTGGGTACACGAAGAGCTCAGTTTTTTAACCTGATCTTTGTCATGTTGCCTATTTGTGTGATGAAGATCCAGGAGGGACCGAATGTCTTGTTCAGCCCGGGAGCTTTAATCCACCGAGGAAGAACCTCTCATCTTAAATGAACAGGCTCTTTACAGACAAATACAAGGGAACCCCAAACACGGAGATGGTTTAACCCGGTTCAGTCTGTTAAACCTTTGGCCCAGAGACAAGTCCGTCCGTCCGTCCGTCCGTCCGTCCGTCCGTCCGTCTCTCTGTCTGTCTGTCTGTCTGTCTGTCTGTCTGTCTGTCTGTCTGTCTGTCTGTCTGTCTGTCTGTCTGTCTGTCTGTCTGTCTGTCTGTCTGTCTGTCTGTCTCTCTCTCTCTGTCTGTCTGTCTGGCTGAGGGCTTCGTCCCAACCCGTCCTCCGACTCCTCCAGAGCAGCAGACACATGACTAACACTGACTGGAGGGGGGGGGGTTCACCTCTCACAGGCTCTGCTCTGCATTTCTTGGGATAATTATTCTGATTGAGTGCAGATGATGCAGAGTTTTCTCTCTCTCTTTTCTTTCCCTCTGAGCGGAGAGAGGGAGGAAATTCAGCTGGAGGAGCAGGGCCTGCCGGAGACGTGAAGGAAACAGCCGTGATAAAACACATTAGTGGCTCCGACATGATTTACACAAACGGCAAACTCACAGCGTGTAGATAGAAGATTGGTTCTGAGACCAGAGAAATAAAAACCACACGGAACCGAATCGCACTGGAAACATTCTGTGATTCGCAGATCGAATCACGTTTGTGAAGCTTCAATCAAAAAACTTGGGTTGAATCTGGTTGGAAAGTTTGAGGATTTTTTAAACTTGAACTTGTTTCAGCTACAGTTTGGTCTGGTGCTACGTGCTCACACATATGAGGGAGGAAGAACTGGACCTGGTGCATGAAGAGCAATGATTTATTTATCTGAATATCAAACTCTGAGCTCATCGGTGGATATCTGGGCCGAGACTCCAGCTCCAGTTCATGGACACTGTTTACAGAACGTCTCTCCACACAAAACACAAACAGTGATAATGTCTGCAGGTGTTTTCCGTCTGGACGACATTTTGGCTCATCTCTAATAACAAATATCTGGTTATGAAAACATTAAAAAGCTGAAAGATCTAACGAAAGGTAAAACATCATAATCGAGGGCTAAGACTGACCCGTGATTGGTCGAGCAAGCGTATCAGCAAAATTGGATATCGTTATAAACATCTTTATACACATTCTACTCTATAACTTAATCTTATTATTGTGGTATTAAAATGCATGAACATCTCACTCTGGACATTTCTTATCCTGAAGGTGTTTTCTCTCACTTTATATTTATTGTCTTTGGTCAACTTCCCTCTCTCTTTCTTTTTGTCTGTCCTCAGGAAGGAAGCCCGATCAACGGACACCAGAAACCTCCGTGAGGACGCCAGCCTGGAACCTTCTGGGTTTCCTCTTCCCAGCTTCTCAGGAGATAACCACTGGATGTTTGCGTGTGTGGTTTTTGCGATGTACAACACTTCCCATCATTGTGTCAGAATAAAGAAAAACATTCCCTTTGTCTTCCGCGATTGTTCACCTGTCTTGAAAAGCATCGGTGTCTTGATTTACGTCTGAATGAACCAGCGTCTCCTTCCCTCTGGTCCGGGCACATTTTCCAGTAATTGTACTTTATTCAGAACCTTGTAATCAGCAGCGCTAACGAGAGTGAAAACACCTGAGAATGTTGCTTTGTGTTGTTGTGTTGTTGTTTTACCGGGGGGGGGGGGGGGGGGGGACTAGCAGCTGCTGCACAGAGGGAACAACACACACACACGTGTTGTTTTGACCAACATGAAGCTCCACTGTTTGTTACATCTCACAACCTTTCACTTTTATCCTCCGGCGTTTCCTCGCCTGAGACCACGTGAGGTGATTCACGCTGATGAAGACGAGTCGCAGCCTTCGTCACGTGTGAAACATGTGATGAACACGTGTTCGTAAAGGAAACAGCGGTTTACAGACGATGCTAATGGGCCAGGAAGCATTTTGTCACATTATTCTCTCGTCTTTGTGCATGTTCGCACGTTGTAAATAAGGATATTATTATCACAAGTGAAGCCAAGGTGTATTGATTGCCCCCTGGTGGTTGGCTGCAGTTATTTCTCCATGTTAGCAGATACACTAATGTATGATGTAAGATGTAAGTATTCATTTCTGGGTTTATTTAGTTATTTGATCATATAAAAACTGGGACAAACATCATGACAGACAGCTGAGACTGGCTTGTGATTGGTCAAGAGCATGCATCAGCAGGACCTTGATACTGTGGCTCCTCCCCCTTAGACTTATCTTAATTTGGGAGACACGTCGTCCATCTTTATTCACTTTGAGAAAGAGAGCATCTCTATTTTGCATATAAACGCCCATGAGGGATTTGATCTATAATAAATAGACAGATTTGCCTCTTCACCTTTATATTATTGTCAGAGGTTAATTTTCCCATGATCCCTCGTCTTCGTCACTGCAGCACACATTGTGTGTCATCAAATTGTGAGTTTTGACAAAGTGAAAACATGTTTTTTGAAACTTTTATAAATGAATTAAGTCCGAAAACTGAAATCTCATATTAGCAAACATTCAGAACTCATGATCCAGTTCATGGTTGAAGCCAGTTTGGCAGCACTTTTAGTTTTTATGTTTTTATTATTAAAAAAGTACAAATATTAAATTAATTCATAGTTTGCAAACATGTTTCGTATCATTTTGTGGATTCTCTCTCCCGAAAAGATAATTCCTTCACTTTTGGCAACAACAACATAATAAATGTGTAATAAATGAGTCTAACGTCTTTATCCAGGTTAAGAAAGGATTGTAGTTTTTTGTTAAATGTCATGAAGTCAAATCAGAGGCTGAGTCATGTCCATTTTTGGAGTTTAGTGGCCTGAACCTAATAACATGAGGTATGCAGGATTCAGTCCTCAGCCAGGGATGCATTCGATTATATCTTATTTCAAAATAACAATAAACCCATTGAGATAAATGAGATTAAATGAAATTCACCGGTCACGACTGAGGGAAAAATCTACTTCTTACAACATGCGTCTGATGAATGTCATCACCTTGTCTCCCTGTGTCGTGATGAGTTTATTTTGGACATTAAGGTTTGAATACAATTACAATTTCATTTACCCTCCATGTCTGAGAAGAACCTTCAGGGAATCTGAGGATTTACAAGACTGACGGATCATAAAGGTGCAAATAGTAAATGTTCTGTATTTATAAAGTGCTTTTCTACTCTTGATGACCACTCCAACCATTCACACACAGATTCATACAGTGCATGTAGGCCTGGGAGACAGGAATTGAACCGCCGAACTTCTGGTTAGTGGACGTCCGGCACTCTTTCCTAAGCGCCACAGTGGTGTTTGCAAAATTACTCAAAAACCTCTCAACCTTTTTCCATGACAGTTTGTGGAGGTATAGGACATGAACTAAGGAACGATTTTTTTCAATTCCTGCAGTGAGTTATGCGTCTGGAAGTGAGTTGAGTTTCATGCTTACGTCCTGTAATAAAACATTTAAAACCCAACATCTTGCCAAACACGGGTTTGTGGTCTAATTTGTGTGAGTTAAAGGGTCTTGAAGAGCAAAGGACTGAGAACCACTGACCTAGAGAGATGTGTTGCAGGGATGGATCAAATGAAGCATTAATACAGCTTCGGCTCTCAGGTGTAGTTTTAATAAACGTTGGATCTATACGACTCGGACTCTATATCTGAGTTATGATCTGAGCTCCAGGCTCCTGAATGAGCATCAACGCCACAGGAACAGAAGACGTGTTTCTGTATCTGAGGCCTGTGTGATACTTAAAGGTCTCAAACTGGACTCGATGGTTCTGGAGGTGACCGGCTCCTGTTCTCTGCTCGCCCCGGTTCTTCATCCTCATCGTAAAGATTCGGGCGCCAGATCTGCAGCAGCGACCCCGTGACCACGAGGGAAACCGGTGGCACCAGCAGCCGTCTGCCCTCCGCCTGCCGAGCGCCTGCAGACCTGTGACCGGCCGAGGTGGAACCAGATGTTAACTACGTGTGGCAGCTGGAAACAGGTCGCGTTTGCACACAATAAATGCTGCCGCACGCTGCCACGCAGAACCAGACTCAGACATTATGGGTGTTATTAATAGAACAATTATAGGCAGAGCAAGAATAGCATGTTTATGTCCGAGCGTGGTCACAGCCAGGCAAAGCACATTACAGATATTTAACACCAGGATATGCCCATTAAAAACAGGGAGTCTTGTTAAAACCGAGACCAGGAGACTCGTATTTCCATGTGTGACTTTTCTGTGTACTCGCTCTTTACAAACACAGGATTATCTGGTAAAAGCATAAACTGTACATATAGCGTGAATGGATTATAAATAGCACCGCATGGGTTCGGGAACTCGGACTCGACAGAGAGAGCGTTTGTTAAAACATTTACGAGAGCCGGGCGCCACTCGGAGAAATATTCCTGTGTCTCGGCTCGAAAAAACAAACTGTGACATGTCCGGCACGTCGGTGTTTGTGGTTCGGAACTCGAACTACGAGAAATAAAGTGAGATGGAGATGAGACGGGAATCCAGCAGAGTTTAGAAGATGTTTACCCCCGTGTCCTCCCTGTAAGCCGCTGCTCATCAGATTGATTACTCTGGATGTTTTTGGGCTCTTCTCCGCTCGCTGCTCTCGGAGAGGAAGAGGCCGCCATGCTAATCCAAAACAGAGCGGGATGATGCGGTTTTTCCCTCCGACACTGTTTGGACGGGGATGTGGATGTTTGACAGTGGCGTGAGTAAACACACACGAGGGTTAGGTGTCTGGGTTTTTCCGGAGAGGCCCTTGTTTGTTAACGCCCACGCGCTGTGTACGGCGAGCGATGTAAACACGCCCGCTCCTCTCACCTCCCGAGGAACACTGACATCACATGCGGAGGAATCCTCGCCATAAGCAAGGAGAGGGAGCGGGTGGACGAGCGAGTCTGGCGACGGGCTGCAGCGGGAGTTCTGCTCCGTTACGTCAAACCTTTTTTGGCAGCGGCAATAAAGCAAACACAGCATGAATTGGGTATTTGAGATGCTTGTGCTTTATTTTACTGGAGTTGGATGTTTGATCTCGTAGCCGAGTTTTTAAAGATCAGTTCACAGGAGCCGATGTTCAGGCTGCACACAGCAACAAATACAAGGATTTGGTTTTATGAAACTAAGTAAAAAGATTACAAAATATATGAGGCACTCGTTAGAAACATATATAGCTCCAACAAGTCCTTACATTCCCCTACACACACACAGACACACACACAGACACACACACCTCCTACATTCGGCTCCCCCCCTCACCTGAAAGGCGAACGCCAAAGAAAGTTTCTCCCCGAAGTTCATGTCTGAAAACGACTTCATTAAAACCAAACTTATTACAAATACTTGAACATAATAAGAACTCATCTAACATCAGTTCACAGGAGCCGATGTTCAGGCTGCACACACCAACAAATACAAGGGTCTGGTTTTATGAAACTAAGTAAAAAGATTACAAAATATATGAGGCACTCGTTAGAAACATATATAGCCTTGCAGTCCCCTACACACACACACACACACACACAAACACACACACACACACACACACACACACACACACACACACACACACAGACACACACACACACACCTCCTACATTCGGCTCCACCCCCTCACCTGAAAGGCGAACGCCAAGGAAAGTTTCTCCCCAAAGTTCATGTCTGAAAACGACTTCATTAAAACCAAACTTATTACAAATACTTGAATATAATAAGAACTCATCTAATATCAGTTCACAGGAGCCGATGTTCAGGATGCACACACCAACAAATACAAGAATTTAGTTTAAAGAAAACAAAGTAAAAATATTTAAAAATATATGAGGCACTCGTTAGAAACATATATAGCTCCAACAAGGCCTAACAGTCCCCTACAAACACACACAAACACACACACACACACAAACACACACAGACATACACACACACACACACACACCTCCTACATTCGGCTCCACCCCTCACCTGAAAGGCGAATGCCAAAGAAAGTTTCTTCCCAAAGTTCATGTCTGAAAACGACTTCATTAAAACCAAACTTATTACAAATACTTGAATATAATAAGAACACATTTTTCAGGCTGTTCAGGCTGCACACACAAGTAAAAATATTTAAAAATATATGAGGCACTCATTAGAAACATATATAGCTCTAACAAGGCCTTACAGTCCCCTACAAACACACACAAACACACACACACACACAGACATACACACACACACACACAGACACACACACACACACAGAAATACACACACACACATATCTCTCTACATTTATTTATACGTTATGTCCTCCTACATTCTGCTCCCCCCCTCACCTGAAAGGCGAGCGCCAAAAATAGTTTCTCCCCGAAGTTCATGTCTGAAAACGACTTCATTAAACCAAACTTATTACAAATACTTGAACATAATAAGAACTTTGAGTCTTTGAGGATAAACTCATGTACTTCCATTGTTTCCGTCTGGTCCGCGTCCCATCCACTTACATGGAGCAGGCCTGAGTAACGGCCTATGCTGCAGCCAGCCACCAGGGGGGGTCGATCGAGACGCTTTGGCTTCCCCGTCATGTCGTCCATCTTCATCTTCCTGTTGGTGCCCAGCTGAGAGCAGAACACTGCAGCCTCTGTGTCTCCTCAGACGTTTTGACAACCTTGAGCTTTTCTAAGTCTCCTCTCCAGAAGACCACGGTAACGAAAGCGCTGACCGATGCTTCCTGGCTCGCCGCCTCTCTCTCTGTGTAACCGGCCCCTCTGCAGACTCACAACATGATGGATGTCAGGAGTAACGCCACGTGAGAGCCTGTGTCTTTGTCTCGCCGGTGGACCGAGACCCCGGGGGGGGGGGGCGCCGGCTGCACTTGGCCGCTCTTCCCTCCTTCAAGCGGCGTTTATGGGTTTGGACGTGAGTTCGGTTTTAAGGTAAAAACGTTGTGGTTCAGCGTGAGGAGCCTGGAAGGAAAATGGCTTGAGGTCTGGGAATGACTGCAGACAACACTGCAGCCATGCAAATGTGTGTGTGTATGTGTGTGTGTGTGTGTGTGTGTGTGCACGTGTGTGTGTGTGTGTGTCCTCTTGCGTGACAGAGGCAAGATGTTGACACGCCGCTGACCCCTGGTTGGCATATGGCGGCAGCTTATTTTACAGCGCATGGGGTGACTGAAGGGTGACTCTGCATGTGTGTGTGTCTGTGTGTGTGTGTGTGTGGGGGGGGGGGGGTGTGCGGACCATTGAGTGCACAGGTGAAGCACAGCGACGAGGTCGTTCCAGCGTCGGCCGGCTCGGAGGAACCTCCTCCCTCTGCTGTCGTACGACGCCTCACACCAACGATCTGGAGGACAGATGTGTTTTAATGTCGATAAAATCTACTTTCCACTCGACGGAGTGTTTACACTGGCACGCCGTCGTGACCGATGTTATGGCGTCTGTATTTCATTGTTACTGCGCTGTCGATATCTCCAGAGTCCTCGCTAAACGGCGAGGAGAGAATCTATGACCCGCTGACCAGATGGATGGAGGCGGAAGCTGAAAACCTTAATTTGATTTTCAGCTATTAAAATCGACGTCTCGTGATCTCATCTGTGAAACGATGATGTAGCACAAAGACACGTGAACATGGAGAAAAGGAGGGAACGAGTTCACCGAGTCAGAACATGATGGTTCATATATTCAGATATTTGATATTTATTAATCCACACACAGGACGACCCTCTTTGAAAGAAGAGCTCGGCTGTTTGGGGACATGTGCTTAAATACGAAGCTGGAGCCAACAGGTGATTCACTGAGCTCAGCATTTACTCTCTGGGAATAGTTAGACAGGCTTTGTTTCACTTTAAAACTCAATAACTAACAAATTACAAGGTTTAACTTCCACTACGAAACTGCTACGTGCTGCTTTTGTATTTGTTTTTTTGCTGTAAATGAAAGAAACAAGATATCAGGCCGATGTGAAGAATCACAAACAGCAGGAACAGATTCGTTTACACACTTACGTCATGAAATACAACTTATATTAATATAACAGCATCTATGTGCAGCACAATCGATCAAACACATAAATCTCACACTCGCTGCACAGGCGTCAGGTTTAATGTCTCGTCCACCCATAGGCATGTGGTCCGGGGGGGGGCCTGGGATCAAACCGCCGACCCTTTGGTTAAAGGGCGACCCGTTCTACCCCCTGAGCCACAGCTGCTTGTGCACTATATCTCTTTCTGCCTGCTGTGCTTACTTTGTTCACGGCCTTGATTAGCTTCACCACAGGTGTCGCTTTAAAGCTGAGATTTGTCAGGTTTCCATGAAGTAGTTTTATTTATGAATAGTGAAAATGAGTTTACATGAGCTGGAATAGTTTTCAACCCAATTCACGAACCCATAACCTGAAATAGAAATACATCCGATCTGGTTCTTTGGACTCTTTCTGCATTTTGCTCGACCGTCTTGCAGATGAAATCCTGACAAATGTGACATTTCAATCATCATTTCAACTTCCTGCATTTTTCCAGAGAAATAGAAAGAATTCAAATATGAATCGTTCCCAGGCCTGTGGGGGGGGGGGGGGAAACGATTGAAACCAGCACGGACGGAGCCGAGCTCTCCTGCTTTCTCTCTGACAAAATGATGCCAGACCCGCCTGCACACTTTGCCTCTAATGGAAAACTCACTATTTGTCGCACAATGCCACTTTCTAAACTGTTGAATTCCTCCTCGGCTGTAAAAACCGAGACGAAACGAGGTCGTGCTGCTGGCACCAATTTGGTATACAAGGTGCAGCGGGTTGTAAACATTTCCTCCTCAGGTTCTGGCAGAAACATCTGCAATCTATTTTCTCTCAGACCTGAGCTGCCTCTCGTGTGCCAGGGCAGGATTGTTCTGGGGCCTTTTTTTTATTTTCAGCTCTTCTACATCCAGCGATTCCTTTTGGCACCTTTAAAAAACAAGCACCGAGAGGCCAGAGAAGGATTCTGGGAGGAAAGTCAGAGGTTTGAGAGAAGGAGCGATGTCTTTCTTTAACTTTTCCTCTGTTCGGCCATTAGATCCGAACAGTCGAGCTGCTGCTCCTGCTTCCTGTTGGGTGTAGATCACCTTGTGTGGAGAAAGAAATATCGTCAGTCGTCTTTAAATCAGGACTGATCCTCCTCAGCATTCGATGAAAGCTGCAGTGGATCCAGACATTAAAAAGCTCAGTGCGTTTCCCTCCCAGACCCTCGGCCTCGAATGTGACGTGAACCAGAAGAACAAATTTGTTCAGAAACAGAAGAATCAGCTGCCGCACATTTATTCTCATGATACGAGACAGGTTGACCACCTTCACCTTGAATTTATTAAACGCAACATGGCCGGGGATTCAGCAGCAGATCGTCCAGGAGCCACATGTGTGAAACCCGAGAGCAGCCGAGCACCGGGAGTTGACTGTTTCTGGAAATTTAAAACAAGAAACGATCACATTTAATCAACAATTATCTCTTTATTGTGTCTAATACTTTCTTTTCTTTTATAATTGATCAGTTATGGCTTTTAATATGACAGGTTTCGACTAATTGGTCAATTTTTCAATTTATTTCCACCCTTTTATGTTTGATTTATGCAATTTTTCTTCTTTTGAATCATTTTGTTATTTGTTCCGACAGTTTTCAGTTGTTGTTTTAGGCTGAATGAAGAACGATCACTATAACTCAGTCAAACTTCAGACTTTTACAAACGTTTTAATCCCATTTCATCGTCATAAAAGCTAAGATTTAGAGAAAATCTTTAAAGAAACCCAGTAAATAAAATGACAAAAAGGATAAACATATATATTTATATTAATTTAAGACCCACAAATGAATTCTACATGGATTGACACCTGTGTGGACCGTGAATTTGAAATAAATCGGTGCTGTTTCCCATTCAGTGTCCACAAGATCAGATGTATTTCCTCTAATGGAAACATGAATATGTTCACTCAGCTTCTACAGAGTGTTTTCATCTTAATTCATTCAGAACTCGAGCTGCACTTCACCGTCCAGATGTGAAACTCGAACAAACCGCTGGTGACCTTTGACCTCCCTGATTTACACCCTTAACAACAATCAAGGAAACTGATGTCGGTGAACGTCTGACTTTGACTTCCAGAGAACTCCGCTCAGTCAGACGTGAGTGTTCTTCATCATATCTGACACGTACTTCACAGAGTGAGGGGTCCTGTCGGGACCGAAGCCGCCACCGGAGGTCCCTCTTGCACCAGGAACGCCGGGTCATTCACAGCCCACTTGGCAGCAGCAGACGTCTCCAATGTGTCTTCAATTAGAGGCTGCAGTCAACACCATGCTCCGACTTGGAATGTCAGCGGAGTCGGAGATAACCTCCCTGGTTTTGCTTTTATCTCGCCATAAAACCCTCAGCGAGCGATCGCTCTGTTATGGATGTCCTGCAAACATTTGTGGAGCAGACTCAGGGCTGCAGATAACAAAAAAAGCCACTTCTGAGGGATCCTGTTCACTCCAGCTCCGACTTGTGACTCATGTTGGCTGCAGCTACAGGCTTCTCCTCCTGCGTGTGAAGTTTTCTTTTCAGCGTGCAGGCTGGCGAGTGCTGCGGTGGCCGTGTCCCCGGCAACCCCGGTCAATGAAGGGCTAAGACGAGAAGATGAACTGGGTGGACAGGTGAAGATTCTTCAGCCGCGGGGAGCAGCGGATGAAACACACGCACGTGCTACGGCTCCTTTGAAAGTCGTCACGGTTGTTTCGTCCCGATATTCAATATCCACAGATTTGACAAATGCAGATTAATGTCTGGAAATGGACGTGTCTGTGGGAGTTTGATTCCTCTCGCTGTGGGAGAAGCTCCAGCAGCTTCAGGATCATCATGAGACACTAAGACTCTCACTGGAATCCAGACTGATGACATTATTTTACACTCAGTGGTTTTAATTGAGTAGTGGTGGTAGTGGAAGGGACTGAGAGTCATAACTGAACTTATTCAAGGACCTGCTTCTTATTTAGCAACTAATTAAAACTATTTTTTCAACCCTAACCCTGTTTTTATAGGCCTCCCTCCATCTTTCTGCAGTTTATGTGCAAATTACAATAACTTTATACAACTTTTTTTTTTCCATAGAAGAATAAAACAATTTCTGGACACGTTTGTGGAAACGACATATAAACTTGACGAGTCTCTGCAGGAGGTTTCCAGTGCGGAGCTGTAAATGTCTGAGGTGAAATACGGACGAGAGCGTATCTCACTGTGCAGCCGACACACACTGATACATCCAACAAGCCCACATGGAGTTTGTTGAGCAACTCAACTCATCATGCATCACACTGCTAAAGGTCCAGGGTCAAGGATGTTTAGTGTTTACTCGTGAAAAGCAAAGCATCATTGCATTTGTGTTGCGTTAGAATGAAGATTTTATTTCCACATCAGGAACTCGTCCTGTTTGATGGAATCTAACATGTTGCACGGCCACGTTTCTACGGTGGCCCAGAGCGGACAAAACCAAACCAAACTCTTTAAATGTCACCTGGAGGCCACCATAGATTCAGAGGGGGATTCAGTTAGATGCTATTTGAAAGACTCACCACTAGAGGCCACTAACTCCTACAGGCTGCACCTTTAATTTTGTATTCCACTCAGAGAGTGGAAGCTAACAGGCTAGGCTAACTCTAAAACTAAGTTTGAAGAGCACACAAACATCTCATCTTAATTTGCAAAGATCATCTGTTAAAACGATGTCGTTTTTGAATATCTGGAGATGCTACTTATGTGCAGTAGTGTGTTTACTACTTCCCCTGTTGCCTTATAGTTAGAGTACAACAAAGATTTGCACATTAACAGCATCACGTATTAAAAGCTTCTGGAGAACATCAATCTATGACTTTCACTGCAGTTAATGATATTAAATGTAAAACAAAACAAGAATCTATACTAATGACAGAACTACATTAAAATCTCAGCTTCAATTTCAGTGTTTTCATCAATATGAAAAGATCCGTGTGGGAGGATTTGGCCTTTGATCACATCAGGCCAAAATATCCAGGATTCAAAAGTAACTGGACTGAAAGTTGAAAAGTCGCCCGGTGAGTTTACATGCAGTGAAGTGAATCTGAGTTCCTTCAGAACCTCTGCATTCATCCTGTAGAACCTCTGCATTCATCCTGTAGAACCTCTGCATTCATCCTGTAGAACCTCTGCATTCATCCTGTGGAACCTCTGCCTTCATCTTGTGGAACATCTGCATTCTTCCTGTAGAACATCTGCATTCATCCTGTGGAACATCTGCATTCATCCTGTGGAACTTCTGCATTCATCCTGTGGAACCTCTGCATTCATCCTGAGGAACCGCTGCATTCATCCTGTAGAACCTCTGCATTCATCCTGTGGAACATCTGCATTCATCCTGTGGAACTTCTGCATTCATCCTGAGGAACCTCTGCATTCATCCTGTAGAACCACTGTAGAACCTCTGCATTCATCCTGTAGAACCTCTGTAGAACCTCTGCATTCATCCTGTGGAACTTCTGCATTCATCCTGTAGAACCTCTGCATTCTTCCTGTAGAACCTCTGCATTCATCCTGTAGAACCTCTGCATTCATCCTGTAGAACCTCTGCATCCATCCTGTGGAACCTCTGCATTCTTCCTGTGGAACCTCTGCATTCATCCTGTAGAACCTCTGCATTCATCCTGTAGAACCTCTGCATCCATCCTGTGGAACCTCTGCATTCATCCTGTGGAACTTCTGCATTCATCCTGTAGAACCTCTGCATTCTTCCTGTAGAACCTCTGCATTCATCCTGTAGAACCTCTGCATTCATCCTGTAGAACCTCTGCATTCATCCTGTAGAACCTCTGCATCCATCCTGTGGAACCTCTACATTCATCCTGTAGAACCTCTGCATTCATCCTGTAGAACCTCTGCATTCATCCTGAGGAACCTCTACATTCATCCTGTAGAACCTCTGCATTCATCCTGTAGAACCTCTGCATTCATCCTGTAGAACCTCTGCATTCATCCTGTAGAACCTCAGAGCAGAAGAATCCTCAGTAGACTCCGGTGCACCGGCTCCACCGGCCGAGGAAACAGAGCGTCCTCCATGTGTGACAGATGAGGTGGTGGCTTGCTTCTCTTTTATATCTCCTCCAGCATTTCCTCTCCACATCGTTTTGATAGAGGTTGATATTTGTTTCATCGCTCCATAAAAACTTTGCTCCAGACCTCCACCAGTTTTTTCTCTGGCATGTTTTTCTGGCCTTTCTGTTTTTGAGGTTTACCAGAGGTTTGAGTCGTCTGAGGTTCTGCTCATAAAGTTTCTTCTTTATCGTTGACGAGTAAACACGTCCTCCTTCATCCAGGAGAACATTCTCCGGTCGCCTCGTGGTCACAGAGACGTTTTTTTTTTCTCATGCAGAGGTTATGGAACCCTAAGTGTTGACAAACCAAATGTGTTTTCTCTCTGATGGACTTTTACTTTTTATATTTTATATTAATTTGCATGGTCCCCTCCTCCCTCCTCATACTGGCAGAGACACGAGTGAACTTCAAACGCACAAACTAACAGTAGAGCGACGCACAACTGATTAGTTTGACCTTTAAATATGGTGATTAGTCAATATCTAAAGTTTTTCTACATTGACTTTACCCTACTCAAATCAAAGCAGCTTGAATGTTGTTTGAATTTTAGGTTCAAATTCATAATCCTTGTTTATTTACCGATACATCAGTTGATACAATTCAACTTGACTTGTTTACCTACATGATCCCAGTCACTTTACAAAGTCCAGTTATTAAAGAGAAACTCTACAGCTCCCACAATGTTCATGTTCATGTTCATGTAGTGCAGAGGAAGAAAAACATACTTTTTGATATATGACTTCATGCTTGCAGGCCGACATGGACACACACATACCCATGCATATAGAGCATGTGCATGTAAGCACTCACTCAATCACACACACACACACACATTCACTTAACTGCAGTGTGATATTATTGTAAGGTTTCCCACCTGTCTGCAGCTGTCAGCAGGGTCGTCCTGCTACAGATACCTCCCACCTACTGCGCATGCACTGTTAACACACACCAAACACACACACACACACACACACACACACACACACACACACACACACACACACACACACACAGAAACAGTAGTCTCCTCCCCAGCAGGGGGGGGCCTTCGATGACCAAGTCGTGCACCGCAGGAATGTGCAGCCTGTCCGTCCTGAAACCTGAAAACATCCAGAAAACAATTATTGAAACTGAGCTAAACAGGAACTGAAGAGCGACAACAAAACCAAAACAAAATCTATTCATCTCTCCAAAAGTGATTTCAGGACTTTTCCAGGATCGAAACTTAAACCTGTCGCACGTGACAGGTTTTTGTTTTTGACTCTTTTCTACTCACAGTGAGTTTCGAGGGAAGGTGGATGTTTGTGATGGTGTCTTAACAGCTTTGAAATAATAACAGGACCAATATCATAGCAATCAAATGGTCGATTGATTGAAAATTAAATCAAAATCATTATCGTGTAAAAAGTGTGAAACATTTGCCGGTTGCAGCTTTTATACCCTCGTGTAAATGCTGTTTTAAATAATATATAAATTGAGTAACTTGAGGTTTCGAACAAAACATGTGACCATCAAGCTCTTTTACAATGTTTTTATTATTATTATTATAAATTATCTGATTATCTCACAGTGAGAATGGAACCATGACCTCCAGCTTCCCTGTGAACCCATCTTCTGTTTCACGCTGGCCTTTTGTGAGCCGACGTAACTGAGCAACAACTCATTCACTTCATGTACAAACACCAATTTGTGATTATTGGTAAAAGATTTGAGGTTAAATCTCTTTCACGACATTGATCAGAAAACCCGTGATGAGATATTTCCTCCTCCCCGTTTCTTAAAGCCTAAATGTTGTTTCTGTGGCTTCTTCACCTTGACAGCAGCAGATGTGTTAGTGGAAACACTCGTGTGCGCTCTGCAAAATGTTTATGCGTTTGTTTGTGTGTCTGATATCCGAACATGATCCCCTCGGTATGTTGTTGTGCTTGTTGTCGGGGGGGGTTGTCGGGAGGGGGGGGCCGAGACCCTTTGTGTTCCTCGTGGAACCGAAGCTGCCTCTGCTCAAGTGTCTGTGGACAAGAGTGTCATGTCAACATCCACAATGTAAATGGAAAAAACGTGTGTGAAAGCTCTCCACACATACATGCGTGTGTGTGTATATATACAGTATGTTCTGTGTGTGTGTGTGTGTGTGTGTGTGTGTGTGTGTGTGTGTCAGTCTGTCTGTGTGTGTGTGTCAGTCTGTCTGTGTGTGTGTGTGTGTGTGTGTGTGTGTGTGTGTGTGTGTGTGTCAGTCTGTCTGTGTGTGTGTGTGTATAAATCCTTCTCCACTTGCTCCCCGACGTCTCTGCCAAGCAGACGGGGTGACATGAGAATTGAACCATCTGTGCCCCCCCCCCCTAACTGGCTGCAGCTGTCTGCGAATGGAAAAGACGAACCCGGGACGTTCCAACCGAACGGCAACCGCGATACAAAGGAATGACGGGTGGAGAAGAAAGAGAGAGAAAGAGAGAAAGAGGGGGATGTGAGAGGAGGCAGATGGACGATGGAAGTGTCTCTCAGCTGCTCGTCTTCTCCTCTTCCTCAGCCAGGACCCACTGCAGCTCTTTCACTCCTGAGGCCTCCTCAGGACTCAGACAGGACGACACACAGCAGGATCACTAACTGTTGTAGAAACTAAAGAGTAAGATGAGGTAACCGACATAAAACCCAAACACACACGTGTGTGAGTGTCACTGCGGTTGTGTTTCCTGCCACTCGAGGCCTCGGCTCGGCGGCTCAGGGCCGGACAACAAGGATCGAGAAAATTAAAACCACTCTTTGCCTCATTTAATGAAAATACAGCTTTACAACAGTTAAAAATAAAAATCCCATGAGGCTGAATTACTGTCATAAAGCAAAGCAGCGAGCTGTCGGCACTGTGTCGCACAAATGACATTTTTGGTACTTTTCCATCCACAGGAAGTAAAAAATCAAACTCTGCTCATTATAGCACATTTACTACAACTTATAAATACTTCACATTGCAGCTATTGCATAAAACCTGTTTGTGTGTTTTATGAAAACAATGAATGACATGAAAATTGGTCTTATATTAATATTTTTGAGGTAGAGCTTTATTTGATAGGTCAAGAATCTTCCAAGACGTTTCCTGGAAAGAAACATAACTTACTAATAAAAGTATTTGTTCAACCTTGAGACTTTATTCAGAGAGTGAAGCTGTTGAGCTTAAACATGCAAAGAAAACACCAAGAATCAAAGTTTAAAAAGTTAATAGGTGAGAGAGGAATGTTTTACAGTGTGTGTTTTATCCAAAGAGCTGTTTTTTTTTACTGCAAAACAATATATTTAATATAAGACATTTATTTTGCAGGACCTGGAGCCTGAAATGACCACGAAAACTTTAATTCTGGAAAGATAAACATAGGAACTGTAGTTACACACTGTTTTCCTCTAGTAGCCTTTTCCATATTAGTTCAACATGGATGCTGGTTCAGACATTTTCCAGAGTTTGACTTTCATATAAGGAATAAAGCAGCAGGAGTCGGGTGGGAAACAGATCCAGAAACTATCCAGAACAACTGTCCACATCATTCATCATTCAGGAAAACGTCTGGACTTCAGTGCAGGTCTCAGAGCATCTTCACTCGAGTCACTGCTGCTCACACGTGTTCATTCTGTTCAGATATGAGTGGAAACTAATTTCCTGAGACAGTGTGAAGGATTAACAGACGTGTAGAAACTTCAGCGGTTCACACCAATCCAGTTTTTACACTATTCACTCTCATCTTCTCCTTTTTGCTGCAGATGCTCCCAGACATGCGTTGGCACCGGTCAGCGTCCTGGAGGAGGAAGACGCTGGCCGCAGATTGATGAGCAGACGATCTCTGCGCAGACATTCGAAGATGGAAAGAAGAGCGATGGAAGTTTAGCCGCTGTCAAAACAATCGACGCGACAACGTCAAAACACGCAGCTGCGAGTAAAGTGTTGTTATGGAAACACAGACGTGGGCGCCGCCGCACGGTTTCCTTGACAAACTCGTTTCTAAGCCCTGTTGCTGATGTCAAACAGGGATAATATGTGGGAGGAGTTTAACCCTCAGCGCTTCACAATCCACCGGCGGCGGAGAAAACAGAGAAAACACCGAACAACAACATGTCAGGCTGAAAGAAATATGGAAGACGAGTTTGGATTTTTCCAAAAATAAGTTTTGGTTTGGACGAGGATCTGTGAGGAGCGTGCGTTCGGCTGTCGTCCTCCACGCACATCGTGTCTGTGTGTCAGCTTTTGTGTTTGTGGAGATAATTCGATCCATAAGCCAGATCTTAAGGGTGGTGATGCACGAGAGGCAGTTTTGGAAAAAAAGAAAACACCAAGCGAGCGGATCCACGGGATCATAAATCCTCTCCAGTGTTTCCTGGAGACTGGACGCTCTTTAGCGATGCAGGAGGCAATCGCTCGGACGCCATTTCTCACCGCCCGGGGCCGAGGACGCCGCCCCTGCATGTCACTGCAGCCGGCAGCTGTAACGCCGCCGTTGCACGCCGTGTGCTTAGCCTAAAGCCCGAATTTGGTATCAAAACACCAGGAACATATTTTAATACTATTTTCTGCGCCGTGCAGCTGCTGTACATCCATTAAATTGCCTCAGAGCCGAGGTTCCAAAGCACTTCAAGACCACAAGCTCCCCAAAGAAAAACAACACGCTGGAGAAGAAGAAAGAATAGCTATTCATCCGCGGGCCGAGGTATTTTCTTTGCGGCGTGCCCATGACTCTTTTTTAATAATCCTATGCGGCCGGGGTTTAAATCTTGATTTTATAAACGTCTGTTTTGCCTCCAGGTATTTTCATTGTCAATTAACCTGTATGGATTGGTGTCAAGGGGCGGTGGTTGACTCCCGGACCCCAGACAGTTTGGAGAATGTGGGGCTGTAAAGGAGAGGAAGAGGCGTCTGGGTGTGGAGCCGGGACCTGTGGGTTCTGGAGCCTGGGGGGGGGGGGGGGGCGACCGGTGTGTGTCCGTATCCATTCAGCTGCTTTTTCTACTGCAGCTGCAGAGCCCGTGTTGTTCAGGGGCAAAACTAAATATTTTAAAACACTTATTCTGTAGGAGTCGCGGAGTCGCTTAAAGACATAATTGACCACGTCAGTTTCTATTTTTTGTGAAAAGGGGTTTTCCCTCTGGCAGCCATGATTGGCTCCACATTAGCCAGGTTTGTAGACTTGAACTCTGGTCCAGACATTTTCCTGTTGTTGTGGAGAAAGAAAGACAAAGTCCGGAGAGTGTGCGGAGCAGTCGGGCGAGGGGCGGAGTCTGATGGGGTCGCCTCCCACTCGCTCGCTCACTGGGAATCCTCCAGACATCCTCACTCACGATGACATTTTACAAACATTTTACTCTGGGAATGTTCCAGAAAATATCCAGAGCAACGGATTCGTACATTTCAGATCTTGCTCTGGAACATTTTGAGAAGGTGTCTGGACTTCAGTGCAGGTCGGAAAGCATCTTGTCTGCCGATGGAGACAAAGAAGAATTAAAAAGTTCATGAGCTTCTCCCTGAGATCCTGGATAAGAACGAAGAAACGGCCCCTGTAAAAATTGGTAAATACAATTAACTTTATTTACAAAGTTCTTTTCTAGTCTCAATGACCCTCAGAGAACTTTACAGTTGAGTTTATTGTCGTTCAAACACTCACACAAACATTCAGACAGTGCATCTATGGTCAGAGTGACCATACCTGCAGAAGGCCGGGATGGAACCGCCGACCTTCTGGTTCGAGGACGACCCGCTGTACCCCCTGAGCCACTGACAATAGAGCAAGTTGATGGAGAGACTGGTCACATGTGTCTTTTTATTCCCTTCAGTTATTTACGGTCGTCTGTGGTTGATTCGTGTCTGTGGTTCGGTGTTTATCCCCTTGTGGTTGTTTTCTGTCATTTCGGGTCCATGCTGCCTTTTTAAAGAATCTCTTTGAGGTTGGATTTCATTTCTTTTTCCCCCCATGTTGTGTCAATCTGTGGAATTTTCACGTGTCGAGTCTTCATCCTTCCATGGTTGTGATTATTTTCTATATGTGGCTGTTGTGTCTGTTTGTGGTTTTCTTTTCGTCCCTTTGTAGATTTTTATTTCCCTATTTGGTTGTTTTGAGACACTTTCTAGTGGTTTTGCGGTTGAATCCAGGAATTTTTAAAAAAAAGATGAATCCCAGCGTTCCTTTGACCCCTCCGGCCCCCCCCGGCCCCCCCCCGGCCACTGACCTTATCAAACGTTATTCTCCTCTCAGTAATTAACTCTGTAATCGTCCTGTACTTGGACTCTTTTCAAATCCTCAAAGGAACATTATTACCGAAAGAAAAAACTGAAATCTGATTACAAATCACACAAGCACAGAAAGTAATTTAACACAATCTCATCCACAATCTGTAATCTACAGTTCAACCATCGGGGGGTTCTCACCATATATGGTCACCAAAGAAACGAGTGTGTCCAGACAACACTGAGCTGTGGAGGTGATTAGTGAGGATTTGAATAAAGGTCACTGGAGCATATTGTGCACATTGATGCAACGTGGACCAGAGACAAGTGGAGCCAGGACCTGTCGTCAGTCTCTCTCTGGGATCAGATCTTGGGTCAGAATTGGACATCATGTGGATTATGGAACCAGAACACAAAGAAAGATTCTCAGATCACAATTTCTAACAAGTTTCTCCTCCAAAAACGGAGTTAACGGGTTCAAGGTCTAAAAATCAAGTCACTTTTATCCGTCCGTCCACCGACTGAACCGCTGATTCTCTGAGAGGGGACGTCAGCTGACTGCAAGGTTCAAATCCAGAACCAAATCATCATAGAAGTGATCTCAGTTTTCATATAGAACAGGTCTACACTTCTCTTTATTATAATATTTACAGAGTTGTGTCTGTGACCCGATCCCAGACTCCCCCAGTCCTGCCCAGGACACTGAAACCAAACTGTGTGTGAATGGCGTGGGATACAAAACTCTGTGTGTTCATGTAAAACTGAGCGTTTAGGGAACAAGGTGTTGTGTACGGAGCAATAACAACAACAGCAGCTTTATACCAGTTGCTCTATGTTTGGTCTAATTACAAGTTTGCAGCTTTCACAGGCGTCACTTACTTACACATCACTTGGACTGCAGCCTTCTTCTTTGGTATTTGACGGATCACCGATGTGGACTTTATCACCACTTACTGGCTGGACATGATTGTGTTCGTAGGGAGTTTTGTGTTCTCGTCTCAAAATATCCTTTACAAATAATATCCACACTTTGGACAAAGCCTTAAACTCTGTCTATGTTACAAAATAGCAAAGCTGCATTCTGCTGGAACGTGACAATAAAAACTTAACCACAGCTTCAAAAAACGTTGACATGACAAACAGGTGCCGTGTTTCTTTTAACACAAACGCCCCAAACTAGTGTTTGTGCATGAAGGGATATTTATACTTCATCGAAAATATGGAATAAATTCTGCCTGGATCGTGGCTCGAGATGAAAGACGACAAGATCACTTCAGTTTATTTCCTCCTGAGGGGAAGTGAGAGTCTGTAACAGATTTCATCCGATAACTGTTGAGATGTTTCACTCAAAAACACAAAATGTGAGACTCAAGGTGGCGCTAGAGGGGAAGTCAGAGTATTGAACCATTGGTGTCTGTTGCTGGTGTGGCCTGAAAAGACCGGACTTTATCACCCACTACACCAAGACACTGCAAACAATAAACACATTCTCTGCTGGTGACAAACTCGATATTTAAACACCAATAAAAACTTTTTTTAACATTTGAGAAGTTTAGATTCTCGTCCATCACAAAGTTCAATCGGGGACGCGTCCGAACAGCCAGAGTCATAAAAAGACGAATCTTCAGAGACGAGAAGAAAGAGGCGTCCTGCGACCGATGGTCTGACGTCCACAGACTCACTGGAGTCAGTCTGGGTTTCATGAGGAGACAGAGGACACAGAGACAAACAAATCTACAGACTGCCGGGTTTCTACGGGATGTTCTGATGGCGTTAATTCTAAACGGTATGTGTGGAGAAAACCAGGCACTGCTCATCACCTGCCCAATACAATCCCAACAGTGAAACATGGTGGTGGCAGCATCATGCTATGGGGGTGTTTTTCAGCTGCAGGGACAGGACGACTGGTTGCAATTGAAGGAAAGATGAATGCGGCCAAGTACAGAGATATCCTGGAAGAAAACCTCTTCCAGAGTGCTCTGGACCTCAGACTGGGCCGAAGGTTCACCTTCCAACAAGGCAATGACCCTAAGCAGACCGCTAAAATAACAAAGGAGTGGCTTCAGAACAACTCTGTGACCATTCTTGACTGGCCCAGCCAGAGCCCTGACCTAAACCCAATTGAGCATCTCTGGAGAGACCTGAACATGGCTGTCCACCAACGTTCACCATCCAACCTGACGGACCTGGAGAGGATCTGCAAGGAAGAATGGCAGAGGATCCCCAAATCCAGGTGTGAAAAACTTGTTGCATCATTCCCAAGAAGACTCATGGCTGTACTAGCTCAAAAGGCTTCTACTCAATACTGAGCAAAGGGTCTGAATACTTAGGACCATGTGATATTTCAGTTTTTCTTTTTTAATAAATTTGCAAAAATTTCTACATTTCTGTTTTTTTCTGTCAAGATGGGGTGCTGAGTGTACATTGATGAGAAATAAAATGAACTTTTTTAGATTTTAGCAAATGGCTGCAATGGAACAGAGTGAAACATTTAAAGGGGTCTGAATACTTTCCGTACCCACTGTATGTTTATAAATGGCAGTGGCATGGCCACCCTGTACTTTGCACATGTTTAAATTAAAAACATGAATATATGAACCAGTGTAATATTTGAATAGCTTAGTATTGAATGCACAATATCAGGGTAGTTATGTTTATACATGGCCCTAGGCCCAGTTTAATATAAAACACAATTTTATACAATATATATAGTAGGGGGTCCCTGCTCCATCTCTCCACCTGTTTGGGGGTCCTTGGCCTGAAAAACGTTGAAGACCCCTGTTCTAGATCATTCCAGATTTTCCCCACAAGTCCCTCAAACTTTTGTAACTATATCTAAATTCTAGATTTTAAGGTTTTTCCTGATGTAGAAACACTACAGGCGATAACTCAGATTTTCTAGTTTCTATATCATCTTGCAGCTAAAAGAACACGAGAAGTTAATGTGTCTCCCCCGCGTGTGATAAGAAGACACATGTGAGGTGATAATGGAATATAAACACAATGATATATTACATTACATCACATTCGTTTGCCAGACGCCTTTTCCTGATGTGTTGACTCTATTGTTCCGAACAGGTTGTGAAACATTACAATACCAGAAAATATGGGTGAAAAAAATCATCTTAATGCGTCTGTGAAAGAAATTTGTTTTAGCAGAAAATAATGTCTTTCCAAGCTCTTTGAGTCCGAACCGGAGACACGTGTGAAGGGAAACTGGGCGACGCCCGATCAGATTGCAGCTGAACCTCAGATAATATGACATGTTCAAATAAACAGATCTGCATTGTGCTACTCGCTGCCGCTGATCGTTAAAACACAATCGTGATTCAAAACGCAGCCGAGCTTTAACAGCGGCCGGTTCCAAACGCTCGATGTGTGACTGCTCGCTCTCAGGCTGACACACAGGGAACAGGTTTACTCTTCCTCTCTGAGAAACGAGCTGAAGCCCAATCAGCAGTCGACAATCGTTACGTATGAATAGATAGATTTAAGGATATATGCAGCGCCGCCGCTCCAATAACGCGCACTACGCGCTGTGCGTAGGGCACCAAGTCCTGAGGGGGCACCAGAAAATAGGAATCTGAAAAATCATCATAGTTATAATAATTATGTAGCCGAGCGTTTGGTTGTATTATAGGTCCGGCCTCAGCCGACAAAGGACACGAGGGCAGGTCATGCGCTCGGGACAGCACACCCGTTTATTCTCCGCTAACTTTGCAACTTCACTCATCACAGAACCCACTTCCTTTAAAATCCCCTTTCAAAATAAGAGTCACTACCAACAACCTGCTTAGAACAGGAAATACAAGTCAATCCTCAACAATAACGTCATTAAATAAAATAGCTTACAATTATAATGCCGATATTATTTCAGTATAGCAATATTAGGCAGCTTTTGGGCATATATATCACAAAACAGGCAGAATATATTTAAGAGATGTGTTTAATTGCTCAAAAAAAAAGTTACATGACAAGTCCTGTCATTGAGAGTCCATCAGCAGGTGACAATGTAGAGACCTGTGTGCCCCCTCCAACTGATCCTGCTCTTTGGCCGCCACAAGTTTTAGACGCAGACTGGTTGAAATAGTATGAAGTGGTCCCATCAGATTTTAATTTTCCAAGGGGACTAGATGGCAGGGCGTTTCATAGTAGCCTACAATTCAAAACACTCTCAAATGGAGAGAAAATCATGAGAAGTTTGCTTGTTTACTCGCAACAAAGCAAAGCTGTGAAGATTTTCTCAATACTTGAATGTGTGTGTTTGTTCAACATAGTGTGTTTACAAAGTAAAGTAAAATTGTGTGAATTTTTTGCTTCTAAATCTTTGCTTTATTGAAGAAGATTGCTAACTTGTATACTTCTGCTATTAGTTTGTATTTATGGATTTATGGATTTCATTTTTACGAAGATTTTGCACATCCCAATACTTGTGTGTATGTATGTTTTGGCTGTTCTGTGTACTGTGTACTGATTTTCCTTTTTCGTTTTAATAAAATGTTAAACGGGGGGGGGGGGCATCATAAAGGAGTTATGCTTAGGGCACCGAAATGGCTAGCAGCGGCACTGGATATATGGATAGATGGATTGATATTTTATTGACATGTTGCAACACGTCACAGCCTCTAAAATCTCATTCATGTTCCCTTTACATATGAAATTGAACGCGTCTGTTTCAAACGTTCTGTCCGTCCTTTACGTTTACATGGATGTTACACAAGACATCCACTAGAGGCCGCTAAAAGTCAAGTGAAGGTGAAGGTACCCCAGACGTCAAAGAACTGGTGGATCTGCCCCGCTAGCAGCATCCCCACCACCACACTTCTTCTTCGCCGATGTTCAACTGGTTCCTAACTCCTGTCCGATCTCCTCCCAGCTGTATCTGTATGTGTATTTCGCGTAGAGAATAATTGAGTCTTAATTCAGATTTTCAGCAGGTTGGAAATCTGATTAAGGCTCATTTAGCCAACTCCAGCCAATTAGAGCATAGGAAATGTAGTGGTGAGGTGCCCCCTGGTTTTTACATGTTTGTTATCGGGTGCGATGGTTCCCAGTCTGTCTGTCAGTCAGGTCTGTAAAGATGAGACATACTTAATCTAAAAAGGCTGAAAAAACCATTTTAAAACATCACTATAATTCCCCAGAAGCCTCACGTCTTATTTCCCTTTATCAGTCACCCGAAGTCTCTCAAAGAAAGCTCACGATGTTTCCCAGAAACCTAAGACACATTTAATAGAGTGAACATGTCTGAATAAATGTGTGATTCATAAAGAAATCCTCCTTCAGATGATGTAACTGTAGAAGCAGTTATGAAGCAGCCTCCCTGGACGAAGGTTGGAGTCCGGAGACAATGACCTGACGTGAGCCAACGAGGCCTTAATGACAGAAGCAGGACTCCACCTGATCCAGATCCTGATTCAGCTGCAGTGTAAACCTGCTGGTGAGAGGAATCACCCTGATGGAGAACACGCCTCCTCAGAACCTCGTGACCACACCGAGCTGAGGTGGAGGATTCCTCCCGGGTGGCCTCGCCGCTCGCGCTCCTAAAACGTTTCCATCAGAGACAATGTGTGAAACCAGGAGAAAACTCTCCAGAACTTTTATAACCCTTTGGAACGGCTTGCGAGAACCGTTTAATTTCAACGTTATTATCCAATTAATTACAGCCGGGAAGGTTCCAAAGGTAAAGAGCTCATGTAGAGAAACAATGCCCTCATCTTCCAGCAGGTTGCAGATGAAAAATAGAAATGGAAACTTCTGAACCTTTGCACCAGATGACGGTCCGTGGATTTCCCATCTCTCTTTTCCTCTTTCTGTAGTTCACCAGGAAGACTTGAGAGATGTTGCAAAACAAATCTGAGTTCCTGGGGTTCCTGGCACGAGGACACGTCTGTGATGTCTCTGTAGGACAGGGGACAAGTGAGAACTACTGTTAGAGGTTCAGCTGAGGACTTCCTGAGACTTAGAATTTAAAATTTAAGTGCAGAATTAGAAGCAAAATCTATGAATTTTGCTGACAAAGGTGACGAATAGAAGTAAAGTAAATACATTGAAATCCTGTTGGTTTGGACTTGTGAGTTTCTCTGACTTCTGAGAGAAAACACAAAGTCTCAAAATGAGGGAGACTTTTATAGTTTAACTGTTTTTGCACCATCCGCTTTTATGAACTTCCTCCGTCAGACTATAAACGGCTGTAAACAAGCACCAGAGGAACTTGGCAGCGCTGCTCTCGAACGTGACACAAGCGCTTGAGGTTTGAACAGAAAGACGAGAAACAAGCAGGCTCGAGTCTCCGGAGAGATTCTGGTCCCGTGAACCCGTCGACACCTGCAGGACCGAGTCCGTTCAGATGAGAGGACGACAGATTGACTGCAAGATTGAGTGAAAGTTATGAAATATATTAACATGTACAATCAATGCTCATGTTTTGTGTGGAGAAACGTTTTGACTCGTGTGATATTAGAAAGAAGTTGCAGGACTGTTAACAGAACACAGAGGCTGAATCTGTGTTTAAAGGAAACATATTTAGGTTAATTAGATTATTGTTATTAATAACCAAGGTGTTTCAGGAGCGTCAGTGTTTTCTGTGGAGGAGAGCAGCTCCCTTTACCACCAACTTTTCGCTTTTTAACTTTTAAATTCATTAAAAAACTCACTGGAGGGAAAGAAACAGTGGAACAAACCTCTCACGTCTCCTTTAAAACACACAAGTCTGATCTGTTGTTGTGTTTTCCAGCAGCAGGCTGGTGCACTCGGATCCACTTTACAACACTTCCTGTGCTCATGCTAATGAAGGAACATTTCACCAAGTGCAACAGACGTTCGGTTATTTGCTTTTTAATAGTTCTTGGACAAAGGAGCTCTTGCTACAGCCGCTCTGTTTTCACGTTTACGTGCATGTTTGGGATCTTTTAATGTGGTTTTTGCTTTTATTGTGCCACCGTGATTTATGATTGTTGTGTCCTTTTCATGTCTGTGAATCTGCTTTGTACTTTTCAGTTTGTTTCTAATAACGCAGCACATTGTTCTCTCGGTTAATCCACATTCCTTTTAAAATTTATAATCCTCATTTCATTTTTTAACATGATTTGTATCGTATGTTTCTATTATTATTATTATTATCTTGTGTTCTTTTGCCTCTTGCTCTGTGAATGATCGTCTTTGTTGGTTTAATATTATATTCTGTTGTTCTGGTTTTTAGGGGGAACTGTCACAGATGCAGATGATAAATTGGCCTTTTGGTGAAACTCATTTCCAGCCCATGTTCAAAACAATGGGACATTAATAAACTACAGCGCAGAGGAATAAAGTGTATCAGGCTTGTAGGATGATAAATGTAGTTTTTATGTCTTTTAAAAGTTGGATATTGAAAATAGTGATGGGGGAAAACTGCCTGTGTGTAATAAGGAGTAAATATTGTGCAACCTGCAATGAAAAACAGCACAAAGCAGAAAGTTACAGCAGGAAATAAAGTTGGAGAATATTCTCTTCTGCCTCTAATGCATCCAATAAACAGCACAGGGTAAATATACTGAGCATGACAGTCGAGCGTATGGGAACAATTATTCAAGAAAACAGACTTGAACGTGTGTGTTTGTTCACTGTCTGGTTCCTTCACACTTCACTTTCTGCTCTTTTTGTCTGGTCATCATTAAACCACAGTCGTCAGCGGCTCATAACGTGACACTGACAGCATCACGGGAGGAGGAGAAGAAAGACTTAATGAAGGAAAATATGAGCCACTGCTCTCGTTTTTCAGGCACTAAAATCAACTTCAGTCCAAAAAGTCACTTTAAATGAAGCAGAACATTCATAAAAACGAGTCTTATTGCCCATTACGTTGAAAAAAATGCTACAATTCTCATGTTCTGTGGTTTTATTAGAGCAAGCCAGTATATACCAATTTATCCAGAAATGTCCAACATCTAATTTTGGACTGTTTTCATTCTCCCGCTCGGGGACTAGAAACCTCCACACCATCGTAATTTGCGCAATTTTCAGTCCAACCCCTATTTCTTTTTTTTTTTGTAACATTTATTTAGTTAAACTGACCCCTGTGGTCGTGAATCAAGGTTCTGTGATCCCTCCAGAACTTCCTGCAAAAATACACAGCACGGAGCCTCTTCCTGTATTTCCCCTTCGCCGCGCCGGGGACAGAGTTAAACACAAAGAGGCCGGAGTCACCACATCATCGACCCGGGTGCGTTCACACGTTTCTGTCAGACTGCGACGGGTCCGACAGCCGTGTGGTCCGAGGCCGGCCTGGCCCAGCGCGCCTCCTCTGGCCCTCTGACCGGTGGCGTTTGTGTATTCTGGGCCGCGGCGTGGAGAGTCCCGCCTCCAGCCCGTGTCGAGGCTCGGCCAGACAAAGCAGACGGAGCTGGTCCTCGGCTCGAGAGGACGGAGCGCGACCAAGATCAACAAACAGACCCAGATACGCAGGAGGAAGGCAAAATAAGCAGGACGCACGCGGGCGGCGCTCGCGGCCGCGTCGCTGAGGGTCGGGTCCGCCTCCGAGGTAATCCCAGACCGCTGACTCGGAAATTGATTGGCTAAGATAAACAGGTCCGGGCCGAGCCCAGCGTTCGGGTGATAGTTTACCCAAGAAGTGGCCATAAGCCGACATTATGATAATTAGATCAGCATGTTTTCGATTATGGAAATGAAACGAGACACTTCATTGGTATAGAAGCCGTAAAGGTCAGAGACGACAACAGCAGATCCTTGTCTCTGTCTAATGAATCACACATTATCACTCATTTCATGTTTCTGTGCATTCGATGGAAACAAATCTTTAAGCTCAGTTTTTGCTCTCGTTAGCTGAAAATGCTCAACAACGAGGAGTGAGCTGAAATATACAAATGCTGTAATGAGATTGGATTTATCCCCTGAAACCAGATTGCAAGTTGGTTAATATATTTTGTGTATTGAGACATGTACTGATAACAGAAGTCCTAAATTTGACTTGTCTATAAAGACTAATATTCCCTTTTTTCTCACAATGTATTTGTTTATTTAAATTATTTAACTTATTTTGATTTCTTGGTGGAATCTGTGGTTGATATTGTTGCCGTGAGTTTCATAAAATGTATTGTGATGTCACTATTTTTAAAAATACGCGACTTTAAATGGCACATTTGAGTCGGTGGTAGAAATAGAGGCACTTCCATTCATCTCTAACGTGTAATTTCCGAAGGTATATCATTCTGAGAGCGGGAGAGAACAGGGATCTAGCCTCAGGAAACCCTCTTCGGATGTTCTGTAAATAGTTTATAGCTCGTGTGGTTTCAGGATCTTTATGGAGCAGGAGGCCACCGAGCAGAACCTACATCTCAAACACGAGCCAGAGGGACGGGCTTCTCCGGGCTGCACACGAATCATGTTCGTGGTTTTGTAAGACATACAGACAATTATTCCCCAAACGCTTGCATGACATTTATCAGAACCAGCCAACGAGTGAAGTCATACTGCGATAAACTCTGCGGTGTTTCGCCCGTGCACGCTGCTCACTCAGAGTTTCTTTTCTCTTTCTCTGTGGCGACTAAAAGAAACTCAAAGCACCAGTTGTTCCTCGCTTCCACTGTTGTCTCTGCAGCAACGTTGACCTCTGACCCCTCCAGGCAGGAGAGGCCCGGCTGAGCCGTGGCTCCGGTAACTTAGCGGGTCCATTTCAGCGCCGATCAGCCCTAAACAAATAACTCAGGGCGTGTATTCTTTGAACCTCACAGCTCCCCAGATTTCCAGAGGTTAACACCACTCCCGCTTCGGAGAGTGATCTATAGTTTCACACTTTGTCGTTTTTATCGAGCCCTCTGCCCCCCCGAGGTCACGCCGGGTCGCTGCAGACGACCACATGAAACCTTCAGCGGTAACGACGGCGTAATTTCACCGCTATGAAAACTTAATGGGTGCACACACACACACACACACACACACACCTATTAGAAAGAATTCTGCAGGAGTTCTTTGTCTGGAGAGGAGACCTCAGGTTATAGTCCAGGCAAAGTAACCCATTTTGGAGCCAAAAATAGAAGTAATTGTAAAAGAATTTTTTTCAGCATAGATTATTTCTATGAGGTGTCCAGAACAACATACTAAAAGTCCTAAGAAATCCTAGTTGAGGAAATATGTTTAATTCTCATCAATGTGTGCATATAAGGCAACAATACACCCCAAAAGGGCTATTTTTTTTCGTTTACTCCTATCAAAATGAAACTTTACACAATGAAAGTTACCATGAAACGTAACATTTTTTGTATTACAAGTTTCTTTGAAAATTAATTTTAATATGCAAGTGAGCTATACACTCATCGAATATGCCCAAAATACACCCAGCTCATGTGCTTGTCAAATTCATTTCAAAAGAAACTTGTAATACAAAAAAAGTTACTTTTCATAAATACTTTTACTATGTAAAGTTTTATTGTGGTAGGAGTAAAGGAAAAAATTAAGCCTATTTGGGTGTATTTGGGGCATAGTCGATTAGTGTATAGCTCATTTGCATATTCAAATTCATTTTCAAAGAAACTTGTAATACAAAAAATGTTACGTTTCATGGTTACTTTCATTGTGTAAAGTTTTATTTTGATAGGAGTAAACGAAAAAAATAGTCTTTTTGGGGTGTATTGTTGCCTTATTGGCACATTGATGAGAATTAAACATATTTCCTCAACTAGGATTTCTTAGGACTTTTAGTATGTTGTTCTGGACACCTCATAGAAATGATCTATGCTGAAAAAAATTATTTTACAACTAGTCGGTCGGAAAACGCTACTTTGCCTGGACTATAAGTGGAAGGATCTGGATTTCTTGAAATCGGCCGTCACACGTCTCCGGACTCTCTGGAGCCGTCAGCTTCCATCAGCGTCAATCAGCACAGACCTGGTTTTATGCTAAATGATGATGATTTTGAACTTTTGTCAGCGTTTTTTCCTCCACACGTTGCATCTGTTGAAATGTAATTTGGAGAAGATCGAGTCCTGGCAGGAGAATATCCTCACCAGAGCCATGAACGTGTGGAGGACCCGTGGAGACGTGGGACCTCCGCTTCCCCGGGTCATTTATAACTTTTATTGGCCACTTCAAAACTCCAGTTTACAAAGTGAAGGGTCTTCGAGCCCGAAGGACGATTTGTCCACGCTGGAAAGTGTTTCTCAGTTTGTGTGTTATTAGATATCTTGTGAATGACATTGTATTAAGAAACCAAGAAGTTGCGGTTTGACAGGATACGATTCCTCTAATATGTTTTTATTTTTCCGCCAACAATGATTACTGGAAGAGATGTCCATTATTTTATATATTTATTTATATCACTCATTTATTCGTAAATTCAACCAGACAGTTGGAGCTGTTTCAGGATTTCCAGTGTTTTCCATGAGGATGTTTTACTTGTAGTCTGGTTCCAGTTTATAAAAATGGACGTAGACTCCGGGACAGGAAAGTGAAGCCAATGCTTAAGTGCCTGAAACCTGTCTTCTCTCAAAGCACCAGCAGAGGGCGACTATTGACTCGACTTCTCACGTAATTTATAACATCAGTAAACATTTTCCAAAGGAGCTTATGTCTAAATGTGTAGTTTTAAGTCTTTTTTAATACAGCTGATCTTTATTTAATAAATTATGATCCATCTAAAGTCAAATAGATCAGAAAGCACCGTGTGATTTCTGGAGTGGATACAGTTTGATTGACAGCTTGTATCGTCCAATGGGTGCAGGCCGCAGGTTTAGGCGGAGGCAGTTAATCGCAGCCTGACTGAATTGTTTGTAGATTACACAAAAAGTATTGAATTAATTTCCATGAAACTTGGTGGAAAGACAGAACACAGGCCAAAAAAGAACCCATTAAAGTTAGATGTGGATCCCGACAAAGTTACAGATTGTGGCAGGAATCTTTTATCACTTTTTCTATAACGTGGCAAGATAAGTATTTCTCTAGATTTTCAGCAATTTCTCAGGGAAGAATTCGTGGATCTTGAAGAAAACCTGACAAATATAGGGGATCAATATCTATGAGTACGTGAAATTTGGTGAAAATCCAAATAAAGATGCAGATTGAGCAGATTTCAGAAGAAGACGTCTTATGACATCTTATTTAGATTTTAAACCCAGATCATTGAGGAACACTTAAACCAGAGGAACAGAGCTCGGTCTAGTTCATGTGGTTTTTCACCGTGTTGTCCTGTCCTGCACGACACACACACACACACACACACACACACACACACACACACACACACACACACACACACACACTCCCCCCCCCACTCAGCTCATCCCTGGAGCTTCACATCTCCTCCAGATGGGACAGATTGAGTTGTGACCACAGCTCCTCTCTCTCATCCTGAGTCTCGGCTGCAGAAATCAGCCTTTCACGCTTTCCTGAGGCCACACAACACGAGGGGGAAGCCACTGATTGGGCGGCCGGTTCCCTCTCCGCGCCGCTGAGGTCGGATGTAAATCCCCCCGGAGGTCGGAGGTCAAGTGTTTTCATCATCTGCGCGGCTATTATCTTACGTGTTATTATCAGCTGTATAATATCTCCCCTCGCACAGGAAGCAGGCGTATAGGTGCAGGCGAGGAAGTGAAGAGATGTGGGTCTAACGTGGCTTGTTGCCCTGCAGCTGTGGTTTGGGTCTCGCCCCCCCCCCCCCCCCCCAGGACCTCACACAAGCCAGTTCATATCCATCCAGTAAGTCCTCACCGTCTCTCACTGTAAGGAAAGCAGCTGTGTTTCATCCTGGTAACCACCGCTGGCAGGACTGAGTGACCGTCACCGGGCCCGGAGCTTCGCTTCCCCGTCCTCTGACCACAGCTGCCTCGGATTCTCGATAAGCTCAGAAGTTTTCGCAGCTATTTATCACAGAGCCCAGACGTCGTTTCCCACCAGAATCGCCCGCATTTCGTACATCACGTCCAACGAGAGGAGCCAGCACACGTCAGCGGGATCGAAACCCGAGCCCGGTGCTGCACGGCGGCGCTGATAGAGAGACTCCAACAGTTTCTAATAAGAGCCTCCTTGTTTATATTTATTAGCCGACACATGAGTATCACCGTGGTTTTGGATAAGTTTATTATTAATTGAAAGTTCCACATTATTCAGAGACACGAGGCTACTGCTCTCCCACGTACATCAGCTGTCTTCCTTTACAACCGGGAGGAGATGAGCAGATAACACACACAGCTCTGATTCACTTAATGCAAAGTGACTGATATCTTTCCTCCCTACAAGAAATATTTCCCCTGTTGCTTAGCAGCTAACGTCCGAAACGTACCTGCTAAAGTTATCAGCAGGCGCTCAGATTTCTAGATTTAGAAAAATCACTTTATTGCCAAGCAGAATGTTTTCCGCAGACTTTTGCATCTGCTTTTGTTGTTTTGCAGCAAACGCAACTTTATCATTCTTGTCAAATGCAATTTGTGCAAAAGATCCGTCAGTTTCTGTCTGTGTTTGTCGAACTGTTTCCCTGATCTCATCCGTAAAGTCATAAAACTGCTCGCGCTCGTTGTTTCTGCTCCGTGAGCTTTGTTGTGGCACCAACGTCCGTGAACTGTTTTCAATCAATACTGGAGCTGTGGTGTCAGTTGCTATAGGAGCAATAAACCTCATGTATGTAACGTGAATGTTACTCAGAAGAGTGATTCCTCCGCCAAGGCCAAACTGTCTCATATTCAATTCAAAATCAAGATGCACCAAATTGCACACACACATAGATATCAGATATTCAAGGCGCCACATTTGTTTTCCTTCAGGATCCGTGATTTATGGGAAAATGACGTAAAATGTCCTATATTGCAATGTTGAAGAAAATCAAAAATCCTGGATCCACCACCGGACCCATCCCACATCTTTCCACCAAGTTTAAAAGAAACCCGTCAGGTTGTTTGTGTGTAACCTTGCTAACAAACAAGCAAACAGACGGAGGAGAAATC
Organism: Limanda limanda; assembly: GCF_963576545.1. Lineage (NCBI taxonomy): Eukaryota > Metazoa > Chordata > Actinopteri > Pleuronectiformes > Pleuronectidae > Limanda > Limanda limanda. Next base: position 25,759,949 of record NC_083645.1, on the reverse strand, counting down.
CTCCAAATGAATCCTTGTCCGAGGTATCACCCCTGATGCGTACGGGTCTGTATGGTACATTGTCGGGGAGAGTGGTCACTGTCTATTTTTACTTTTAACTGCCTCTAGGGGCCAAACCCAAGATTTTACATGTACAATTTGAGTATATTGAGTTTAAAGATACTGAACTTCCCCCTGAAACATGCCCAGAAAAACAGGCTCTAGAGGACATTACCTCAGTTCTGTGATTGGAAGCTTCGCTGTCTAAAGCCAAAATGTGGCAACTCCATTACAGAATGTAGTCAGCGAGTTGTCACGAGCCAAATCTGACCTGATCCTCCATGTTTTTATGTCATAACAATGACTAATGACAAAGAAAAAAGGGTGAGTGATGCAATAATCACTATAAGTGGATGTTAAAGAACGAAATTTGTTATTTTGGCTGAAAACAAACTTTTCTTTAAATCATCTTTTGCAAATAAGAAGTTGAACGTATAGATTTCTATAAGAGACAGTGTCACAGTCCTTCCTAATTAATTAAGGACAAGATACTATTAAAATGTAACATTAGAATAAACTATTACAAATTCTGAATTACTTCTTTAACCTTCTTTAAAAATAACCATGATGTGTTGAAGGTCCAACCAATTGTCCAGGAGGAGTACGGGACCTTTTCAACACACAAACAATAAGGGATGATACAAGGAGATGAATTGTTTCGCTCTTATCCTTATTGTGCACATCACCACACAGCAGGTAGGTAGGAGTATTTATCACTGTCCTCAGGCGGGATGGTGTTGAGTGTGTGTGAGTGTGTGTGTGTGTGTGTGTGTGTCTGTGTGTGTGAGAGAATAGGTACAGAAGGGCCCGACTCTAACAGCTGAGTGGACTGGAAGTGGTTTGTAATGAGACTCAAATGAGCCGAGTAGCGTTATCATCGTGAACGACACTGTGTAATTACCTCATTCACACATGGACACCATAACATTTTGAAAAAGCCCAGTTACTGTCTGCGGAGAGCGTGTGGTTTTTGTGCGAATGTGTGTGTGCGTGAGTGTGTGTGTGTGTAGAGCAAACTTGACTCAGTGTCTTTGAACCCAAACACTCACTAATGAACACTCCACGATTCACACCGTCTGTGTGCAGCTGCATTTAAAGCTCTCCAGACGCTTAATGGCAGAGAGAGAGAATCTGGCTCTTCACCAAGCCAAGTGGGACGAGGAGAGAAAAAACAATGTATGCATGTGATCATCCACGGGGTCAAAGGTCAGCCTCCAGGCTCTGAGGACGCTATTCATCAGCGTCCATTCGCTGTGGAGAAAATTTAATTCTTAAAGACCTTTTCAATCCCACGTAGACTGCAGCTTAAAACTACTTTCAGGGGTCACACTGTACAAAGTGGGACGGAAAACCAGGAGGGATGAAATAGCAAATATCAATTCATATAATAATACAATATAATAGACTTGTGTTGGAATAATCACTTGTCTATTTAGAATTTATGAACTTTAAAAAGGACCGAACTGCGCAAACAACTGTTACAACAATCCCACTTTGGGTTTATGTGTGTGTAATGTCTCCCCACAGCCCACAACAGGATCCCAAAACGGTTTATAACCGACATTACTCCCTCTTAGTCGGCAAGAGAATATAATTAAGACCTTTGTAAATGCAATTTAATACCGTTAAGTCCGAATCCACGGCTCCGTGAGACCTTTTAAGACCTGCAGTGTTGAGTGAATGACGAACAAAGCGATTGGACGACGTTCGCTGTGACGTCTCACTTTTAATTGGACGACTGTGTGAGGAAGTGTCGATTTGTCGGTCAGTGCAGAACTGTGGGTCCAGACTGAAATGTCTCGCCAGCTGTTGGATGGATTGTCGTAAAAAAAAGGTCTTGCTCCGAGCTTTCCCCGTCTCCAGGGGTCCGGAGGCTTCGCTGATCCCCCGACGTCGGCTGCTGTGTTTTCATTTGGCTCAGACGCTGCAATTCATATTTCACCAGGATGCACAGAGTGGACTCGTGCTCGGTGTGAACCAGGGTGAGCTGAAGGGATAGTTTCTGCCTCCGGGCCTGCATTTTAAAGATATATATGCAATGTTCTCGCATAAAAACACAAATCACAGCATTGAAAAGTTGAATTTGTGGGTTTATTCTTTTCTCAGGTGTGTTTGAGAGGTTTTTCATGAGTTTAAAAGTTCTGCAAAGTACAAAATGAGGCTCCTGAAACAGCTCCTCAGGTGATAAGTCCAAATTACGGTGACATCAGTAACTTGAGGTTTCCTACATGTCATTGACCAATCACAACAGAGTGGGTCAGCTGGCCAATCGGATCAGACTGGACTTCACCAGCAGGGGGCGTCTTAAAGAGACAGGAGCTAAAACCAAGCGTTTGAGACAGAGGCTGAAAAGAGGAGCTGCAGCAGTCGACAGTTTATATGTAATAAAACGATCAACGGGAATAAGAGCAGAATGTTCCTCTTTAAAATAAATACTTCTGTAATTGTAATACATGTACACACCGACCCTATAACCTCTTTACGACAGGGATCATGTTAATTAATTTGTTATTAGTGGAAACATTATATTTCTGGTAAGAGTTCACATTAACCCAAGAAGAAGAATCACTCACCAGCCGTCATTAGACATTTTATATTTACTCAGAACCTCAAACATCTCACTCGAAGCAGAACTCCCTCGTTCCCACGAAGAGAATGAAAGTGACACCTCTGAGTTCCTGAAGACAAACATGCTCCATCTTCACCGGATCTTATGCCTTCATTGAATCCCTCCTTAATAACCAACCCCCCCGCCACACGTTCTGGACCTCACTCTGCAATTACACCCTGAAAAAAAACAACTCCTGTACCTTGCACTTATGGAGCTAAATGCTGAAAACATGTTTGTAATAATGTCCCCGGCCCGGTGATGGATGGCTCACTGAGGCCGGAGCACTGGCAAAGTGTCTGTTTGATTTGGACGGCCGCTCTAAGCATCTCTCCAGCTTTGAGTTTTCACTGCGTCCCGTCTGCTCGTTTTACCTCTTTCTCTGTTGGTTCAGCTCTCGTTCTCTCTCCCCGTCTTTGATATGTTAACACACGGTCGCAGCCGAAGCTGGAACAATAAAACCACGTGAGGTTTAAGTGCTCAAACCTGACAAATAGAGCTCGAGTTGAGGTCTGAACCGTGAGATCAAGTGTAAGACGTGTGAAAATGGATGCATGCAAGGATTATAAATACACCTTTGAAGAAGTGCTGGAGAGGAGGACACCGCACAAAGTTTTATGGATTACGGATAACAATGAACCTCCTCTTCCCCTGCTGGACAGAGAGCAGTACACCGTTTCTGACAGACTGGTTCAACTTCGCCGTCCTGAGAAACGATGCAGACAAACGTTCCTGCCCACGGCAATAACTCTCAGCAGCTCTTTACATCTCTTTATAGGTTCTGGATCAATTAGATCCCAGTTTGTCTGCATGACCTTGGACGTTATAGGATATTGAAACCATTTCTTAACTAAATTGTCTTTATATGAAAAAAGATGTGAAAAGATGGTCAATACCCATGAGTAATAACTTCAAGCAGATGTTCTTCATGTTTTATACTTTGCAAATTGAGCTGTTCTAACCAGCTCAACCACCAGAAGTGAGTTTTGTCAGTGGGGTGTCTGGGCTCCGTCTTGGAGATAAACGATAGACTAGTTGGGACTACATCCCCCATCTGGCCCCCAAGAGGACTAATTTTACAAATATATAACAAGGTAATTATAAGGGTACGTTATTATATATTACCATAAACAATAATTATGCATCTGCACGTCTATCCATCGATAAAACTGTCCATCATTAGATAACAAGGAAAGTAAACCCAAACCTAAACACATGAATTCTCTAACCAAACACACAAGGGTCTATATACGTTATTAAATTGCATCATTACACTTTTCACCACATGCAGCTTCCTCTGGAGTTTCCCTTTTCTTTCCAGCTCCTCTACACCCACTTGGTTTTCATCTATAGAATCCGAGGCAGGAGACGGCTCCTCACTCATCCAGATCCCAGTGAGCAGTGGGAACAGTAGTACCACTCAGCTCGGGAGCATCAGACGTCTCGAGTCCACATGTGAGGCACGAGGATTTCGCTGTCCTTGGAAAAAAGCAGTTTTCCGACACTTCTGCGAGCCAACGGGTCTTTTTATTTAGCCGCCAGAGCTAATCGCGCTCTCGGCCAGATTCAGCAGGGTGTGCTCTGGCATGTATTTACCGCGGAGTCCGCAGCCAGGACATATCATCCAGGATCCAGTAATTCAAAGAGCCTGCTCTGCAGCACAGGCCCGAGTCCCCCAACTGCCACATTCACTGCTGCAATTATCCTGTTTCTTGGGAGGGAGCTTAAACATGAGATCACTGCAGATCCAGCCACCTTCAGCATTCTGCGATTGTGTGGACTGGCCTGGAGCGCCACTGGGAAAGTGTCTTGTAAAAGCCACATGCAGGCGCTAATTCTACTGGCAACCAGGGCCTTTGCTCTTTTCTCCACCTGATGACCGGTTTCAAGTCGTTAATTTAAACTTGCAGCAGTAAAAGAATTCGGTCGTGTTGTACACGGAGAAATCCTCCGATCGCCAGGTTTCAATATAAATCAGATGTGGATAATTTTATAGATTTCGAAGTAATCTTTTCTGAATTTTACTCAACCACAGATGTGTTAAAGTTTCTGTAAAGACAGAGCCAGAGAAAATGTCTAATCGGAAAAAAGCTGATTTAATTGCAGCAACAACAAAAAAAGAGAAATACCACTACAGGACATTCCTGGTCCAACCCAGTATGAAACCAGTTCAGCATTAAAATGAGCTAATGTGAAAACACTTCCTCGGACTGTTGCTCTATGTTCACATTTATGTTTTGGGCATTCAACACATGTGGAATAAGTCACGGAGAATAAAAAATGCAACTGCATACACTCCGAGAAGTGGAAAAACAAATTGTGGGAATCACGCTGACATGGTTTCCCAGTTGCAGGTAGAACGGGTTCAGCTTACTGGGGCCAAAGGGCCTCAGAGTACATGAGGCCTGGAGCTGCTGGTGGTCTGCAGCACTGGCAAGTGAATCCAAAAAGGAAACCTCGCCGCTAGAAGGCAAGTGGGCAATGAAAACTCAATTTAGGCCCCAAACCTCCGGAGCTACACAACAGTGGAGGTGTTCAGCTCAGTGTTTCATTTCCAATTATCTAAACACATTAACACATAGCTCAAATTATACATGTTCATCCTGTGGTTTACTCAAATCTGTCTCCATCATAGACTGTCAATAAAATTGTCTCTAATTCCTAATTCCATGTCTTTTTTTATTTTACACATACGCGTACCATTCACTAACATGGAGGAGGCTGGAGTTTAAAACCTGTCCTGCATGTAGTCTCTAGGGGGCGATCAAGGTTTCACTTTGAGGGCGTGATCATGTTGTCCATCTTTATTTATTTCCACATGTCATTTTGTTATTGAGTCACAACAACACAACCACCGCTGACACAGAGACATTGAGCAAGTTTGTTCGTTTGTCAAAGTTAACAAATGTTCTTCAAGATGGATTCAAAACATTTGTCTTTGGGAATATTTCCTTAAAAGTTGCCTCTCAGGAACTTTTCCTATTGAATAATCACAACCTCTGGGCCTGAGTCGAAGCAGACAGTGAACTTCTCTCCTCTGGCAGAAATACAATCCAATTGTTCAATTTAAGAGCGCCTCTAAATTCTCCCAATTGGTTGTCCGGGAAGGGAACACATGGTGTTTTTATTGGACATTTCTCTTCCGTGCCAAACAATTTTTTACTGGTATTTAAAGAACATTTTCAGATCTATACCTTGCTGCACTCGGTCCTTTGTTTTCTTTGGTATTTAAACGCTGCACCACAGGCCTCAGTGGAACCAGTCGTGAAATGAACCGTATTGTGGCTCAAGTTACTGAAGATCTATTCTAAAGTCAGAGGAAGACTGTGAGGAGTTCACAAGCAGAGCAACAGCATGAAGCTCAAGATGTATCGAATGGTTTAGGACGATATCATTTGTAATTCATATTGAATAATGTCAGATAAAAACATAAATATACACAGGATTCTCTATTCTGGCAGTAAAGTTATTATTTATGCTGTCGTTTTATTTATTCTTTACTATTTATCATTGTTTCTAATATGGGATAAATAGAAAGGCCCCAAAGGCAGATTTGTACTTCTGTTTTACATCTTGTAGAAAGCTCAGTAATTGTGAATAATAAAGACTAAATAAATGTCCTAAAATAAAAATCAAAAACACATAATGGGATTCAAACCTCCATCTCCTGAGTAAAAAGTCCTATTTGACCCAACCTGTTCTATTGCATTGAATAATTAAAACCAAACATACCAGAAACATTTACATATACCAAAAATGTTAGAATCCATCTTTGAAAAATTTGATTAAAAGTGTACTTTGAATTATTTTGGTTTGTGTCCCGTCCTCAAACACGGAGGTGGAGTTTATGACCCTAGCCAGCCACCAGGGGGCGATTGAGATGATTTGGCTTCACTTCCAGGTCATGGCGTCCATCTTTCTATCTCCAGTCTATGGGATGAACAGGTGTGTTTGCATCAGCTCCGACACGTGAACCTTATAAAATTATGATCTGTAAAACACACAGAGAAACGTCAACCTTTATCTGAATCCTACACGACCTCCTGTTCACTGTTCGAGCCACTGTCATCATGCACCCCCCCCACTGACTCACCACAATACCCCCCAAGCATCACCGCTCTCTGTAAGCAATTAAGAATAATTCATCCTCCCACTTGATGCAAGCCATATTGATATTTCCTCCCGCTGTCCTGTGGACGAGTGCAGTTAGGAAACACTCGGGCTTTTAGGTTGTAAACATGCACAGGATCTGGTTGAGGGATAATTGCAGCAATTTCCATGATTCATTCATAGCGGATCGCGCCGATAACGTCCGTGAACTCTGCAGCAGGATGACGACACCGGGGGGGGGGGGGGGTGCGGAGGAACGCTGAGGTTTAATGAATCACATGCAGCCGAGTCGCTGCAAGAAGTAAACAAGAGTCCAGGAGGAGACGGGAGCAGACCTGCTCCTCCAGGAGAGATCGGCCTTCACCAGGAGCCGTGACCTCACCACCTCTTCTTTATAATCGTACAACTCTGTAAAGCTTCTTGCTCCAGAGTCACAAGCTGCAGGTTAGTTTCTGTGATGCTGTTTCTCTGGGACACAAACGATTTAATGTGGAAGAGTCTCAGCACGTGTGAGGAACCAGACTCTACATCACTGCTGCTGCTGTCACTAGATCTGATACTTTCCAGTTCTACAAAGTACTTCACACAAATACCAATGACTAGTGACACTAATATGGCTGCTGCAAGTATAATTGACATCTGCACCAATCTACTACAAGTACTAACTACTGTCATAGATACAATCATACTGCTTCTTTTACTATTACTATTACAACTGTAGCCACTACCACTGCTGCTGCTCCTATCAACTCTGTTATACAGCTATCACTATTACTTTCTCCGTCTAGTATTACCTTACTGCTACCGCTAATATAGCTATTACTATTACTACTACTAAAATGACTACTTTAACAAATACAGCAATTACTACTGGGCGACTACTGCTACTGCTAAGGTCAGTACCAGTTTCAACTGCTACTGAAAATACTGCCATTACTACTTCTACTACTACTACCAATTTACTAAGGCTCATAGCGGTTCACTTCAACTGTTACTACTATAACTAGTAGTGAATAGTAGAACTACTATACAAATATAACCATTAGTACTAGATACTACAATTATGACTCCAGCTTTTTTAGAAAGTATTAGTAAAAGTATTATACTTTTAATACCACAGCCATTATTCCAGTCTCCACTACTATTATATAACCAATACTTCTGTTGTAGCTGCTACAACTTCCCCTGTCAGCACAATGACTGATGTTATTTAGAATACTGCTATAACTTATTCTGCTTCTACAACAACCATATCATCAAATAATAAGATAATTAGGAAACATGTAGTGATACAACTATTTGTATATACGACTTTGAAAAGAGTGTTCAGAGATTTACAGGCAGTAAAACTGAAGAGCAATAAACTGCAGCGTATCTATTAGACATAAACAAAACCGACTAAGACGACTGTCATGAAGAGATAAAGTGAAACCCATCAGGTCAGATGTGTGTGTGTGTGTTGAGAAGTCGTTTACAGGACGACACTGGAGCCTCCTCTCTCTCTCTCTCTCTCTCTCTCTCTCGCCCCGGGCTCCTCCTCCATTCAGCTGCGTCCAGCTATGACGGCTTTGTTCTTCCAAGGCCTCTTCGGGGCCTGCTAATGCAATCAGTGCGAAAAGGGCTCAGACATAAAATATAATAGGGGGGAAAGGAGCAGGAAGAGTTATAGGACTGGGATGAATAGTTTCCCCTTTTGAGTTGGTTCCGTTTTTGTTCAATTTATTGCCCTCGGCGAGCTCCTGACCAGAGCTGCCTCGGTTTCAGCTCGTCACCGGAGAGCTGCAGCGAGTCCGTGGCACAGAGACGCTCGCTGACCTCATCAGCGTGAGCCAGACACATGTTCTGTTTCTGCAGGTTCAATCCCCCCCCCACTCTGCAGCAGGACTTAGTCTGATCCATTTCAATGCTAACGCCACGTTGTGTTGTCATGTTCCAGCCCAACTGCAGATAAATGGGACTTTAACAGAAGCAGCTTTCACAAAATCATTAAGGTGGAGAACAGGTCTGGTGGAAATGTTGATGGATGTGAGCTGCAGCAGCCGCCTGCACCGTGACATCAACTGTGAGGCCCAGTTCAGACCAGTTTAAATCATTTCATTCCAATGGAATAACTGGAAATCTACAATCAGCCAATTCACCTGCCACTGCACCACCTGCCCGCTTGACCACCATGACATGTAGAGACAGCCTGTTTGATCCCTGCCTCTGGAACCTCCTCCAATCAGAAACATCTGTAACATTGACTCGCTCTCCATCTTCAAATCCCATCTTTTTAAACTGGGATATTCAGTCTGATTGTTTTCCATCTGGCCAACGTACAAAATGTTTTATTCACTGTTCACTTTATTGTTCAGTTTTTTTTTGTTGTATTTTTATCTCTTCCTTGGAATGTGACCTTTTCCTTGCTATGAAAGTCACTTATAAATAAAATGTATTATCATTATTAAAGGAAAAGTAAATCCCAATGTGTAAACTGTTTATTAAACTGGGATATTCAGTCTGATTGTTTTCCATTTGGCCCACGTACAAAATGTTTAATTCAGTGTTCACTTTATTGATCAGATTTTTTTGTTTGTATTATTATTATTTAAGGAAAAGTAAATCCCAACGTGTAAACAGTTTATTTTCATTCGTCTTCGTCGTCAGAACCAGATCCAACGTCATTGAGGTTTCAGTAACGTTGGGACCAGAGCTTATGACGCTTTGGTTTATTCTGCTGTTCCACATTCTGGCATAAACACAGAGGGAATAAAAATATTTTGTGAGTGAGAAGCCGTAAACTTTAATGAAATTCCAAGACGCCTCAATAAACGCTCTGTGAGAGTTGCTGAACATATATATAGATTTACAGCCTCAGCTCAGATCTAGTTCCAAGAGAAAATATATTGATTTTATTTTAATGATTTAAAGAGTTGAAATGTCAGCTTCACAATTTGCCTATTTACAGTTGATCAGTGAGGCCTAAATGATGGAAAACCAATGATTCCCTTCATCATATTCACCCAACTGGAAAATGTCAGCGTCAAACTGTGAGTCTATAAGTTTCCAAAAGCTTCACTTCTGGACTTCACAGTCAACTGTTCCCTGTATTTTGATGGGGTTGATGGACTTGGCTTCGATGACCAATGACATCAACTTGGCCTTTCGGAAAAAACAAGACCCTGCTTCCAATCTCGGAGAGGACGTCGTGAAATGGGCTGTTAGGAGAAGTGAAATGAAACCACACGGATGAGCGACTTAAATGATGGTTTAGCTTCACCGCTACCAGTTTCACTTCTGGGTTTCTGAACGTCCATTGATCTGTGTGCAGCGGGTCTCGAGCTGCTCGGTGAAGTATTGATCACAACAATCTGTTTCATTCTGCTCGGAACACTGCGTTAACGTGATGATGCCAGAGGCTCAAATAGCAGGTTTCTGTCACGGTAAAGTCACATGTTGGACACTGAGACTTCTTCTACTTCTTTTTAAACTTCGATGATTCAGCTCGAGTCTGTATTTTTGACTGTGACTCCTACTTTAAAACGATACTGCAGAAAATTGAGGGGATATTGTGGTGAGGTCATGAAATTAGACAAAAAAAGATGGGCCTCTTTGCCCGAATTACATCCCATGGTATCGAGTAACTGATTAAAACCGCAATAATCAGATTTTTACATTTGGAAAGAGCTTGATTCTGTTTTTATTCCATCAAGTACACACTGTCGGCCAAAGGTTTTTGAGAACGAATCCAATTTTCCAGTTGTTAAAAGAATAGAACACAGTGTAATGATCTCAGTGTACCCAGAAAATAAAGCATAGAAGCACCAGGTAATAGCCACAGCCCACAGGTCGTGACCTATAATCAACAATGGCTGAACCAGGAAATGACAGAACTGATATTTCCTCAAGTGAAATTACAGAGTGCAGATTTTAAATTACATAACAGTGTTAAAATGTTAGCAATACTAAACAATACAAAACTTTCTCCTCTGTAAAGCAGCCTGATGAGGTAATAATAAATTAATAACTATCTATTAAGTAATTATCATTATAATTAATAAAATCTGACTTTACAACATGTTAAGAGCAACAAACAGTTTAATAACATTTTTTTAACTTGCTACAATAACTCTTATTAGAGCTTCATTCCTATACTTGAATCATATTATTCTTAATAATTAAAGTTAAGCGTGTATTTTTTTGCAGGAAACCAAACTCTTGTGTGTGTGGACACAAAAATCCGTTAAAACAAAATCAATTTATTGGTAATTGATCCCTTTAATGTATATAAAAGAGATGTTTTATAGATTTCTTGTGATAATAAAGTGCATTAAGGTCTTAAGTCGCCTGCAGAAGCTGCAGGTTTGTGGACGTCCTCTCTGACTGTGTCCTATCAGAAAAGGCCAGCGTGTCCAAATATACAAATAGAACAATATTTATTGGTTTTCAGGTGCAGTAAAAATGCAGCTGTAACAAAATGCATGAAATAACAATACTTGTTCACTCTTCATCACAGAGTTATGTGCTGCACGCTCCTCGGTGAAATTCCATCGCTGCCTTCGGGACCCAGTGGAAGTCTCCAGAGGAAACGCTCTCACCCCATGTGGCCATTGTTAAAACCTGATTTACAGGAACCAAACATGTAACGTTGGAATTTACAGCGTGCTCTGTTGACACAGGGAAAATCGAACAATCTTATATTCCATCCATCAGCTGCACTGCTCGAGAAGAAACTACATCTACTCCAAGTTGGAGAGCGCTTTAAATTCCTGGTTGCATCTGGAACATTTTGGTTTCAGGCATCGTTGCACACGAGAAAAAAAAAAGTGAAGTGGGATCAGTTTGAGCTGTAAAACTTCCCCTTGCTCTTTCTTCACTTCAGTGTAATCATGTAATATGTTTTAGACGCCGGGTCTGCTTCACCTCACAGAACCGTTCAGGAACCGTTTCAGTGTCTGGCTTTCTTCACCGAGCGCCGTGTCACTCCTCCTCTTCCTCTCCTCCTCTTCCTCTCCTCCGCTCCGTCTAATCATACTCGCTCCGAGTCGCGCATCGCCGCTCTTGGATCGCTTCGCTTTGCCTGCAGACGTGTTGGACTTGACGTTTCTGTTTCGCCGTGAGGATTTTTAATGTTCTGACGTTTTCCTGAACTCGAACACAAAGAACAGTCGAGTGATGAAGAGATTGTGATCGTTGAAGCTGAAATGTTACGTTTGAATTGAAGGTTTTTTGACATTTTCTCGTACACATGTTTAAATTCATCCGATCGCCGTAGAGCAGCAGTGAAGGACGCCGCTGAACTTCATGAGGACAATCTTCCTGCTCACAGGAAGTTCTGGGTTTTATGATTCCAACAAGAAGAGCTGGCTCCTTGAGACATTCTGTGCATGAATGAAAAAAATCTTTTACAAGTTTCTCTGAACGATGTGAATCAGCGTCAGCGACTGAATCAGGGGCTTTTTCATGAGTGACCTTCCTTTTGAAAACGCCATAATTGAACTGTCACTCTGGTCCCGATGGAGTTTTCTTACTCTCTGAATAAAATCTTTGTGGGTCAGTCTGCCTCAGATGAAGTGTCTTTGTCTAAAATGTCTTCTCGACGTTAGATTTAAGATGGAGGCTGTTTACGCCAATTTCTGTAATTTCCCGAAACCATCAACTTGACGGGCACAAGGCCAACGCTGCAAAGTTAGAAAGTTTGGAGGATTTATTCCCTAAACGACAACAGTCCCAATCTTCTGTCTCCTCATCCACACACTCTTGAATGTCGTTGGTAAATGTGGCTTAACGGACATAAAGAAAACATCTATTCAAAGTCAAACTTCACCCTGACAAATGCAAACCAGGTCAATCAGAGGAGGATCAACTCTTTATTAACTCTTTTAAAAGAGAAAAGACTCCTGAGAGGATCAACCTCTTATCTCATCATCAGTGTCCACGGCAGCAAGTCCTCAGGCTCCTGAGGAGAAACATGTACCATTTAAAACAATAAGAAATGATTTACAGCAAACAATCCAAACACTGCAGCACTTGTTAAAATGAAAACTGGAACCGAAGCCTCCGCTCGACACAACAAAGGAACCAGAGGAATCACGTTAGTGACGCTGAGAGTTTCCAAAATAAATGGACAGGATTTTGGGAGGAATGATGTATTTAATTAAAATTCCCTCAGTAATGTCTGGCATTTAACTTCCTGATTAGGAGCAACGCTGTGGGGGGGGGGGTTTGGGGTTTGGACCTCTTGGCTGCTGAGTCATGATGCAACACGCTGCAGCCTTGACTCGCTGCGGGGGGGCGGCCATCTGTTTTCACCTCGCGCTGAAAAATGATCGTGTGCACGAGTGACCTCTCACAGTGGACGTCCTCCAGACGAGCACAAGGGGGAGATGGTGTGTGTGTGTGTGTGTGTGTGTGTGTGTGTGTGTGTGTGTGTGTGGGGGGGGGGGTTGTCTTGGGGGGTGGCGTCCACAGACAACTTGTATATAAACCAGAATGCAGAAGCCGTTGCGTTGCCCCGAAACCCATTAAAACAGCAAATAAATGAGACGCACAAGAGGTCGAGTCTGAGGGTTCGAGAGGCATCTGGTCCCCCACCCCCCCCACCCCCCCCACATCGTTGAGCCATTACGCTCGACTGTGAATCACGTATTTGTTTTGGAGGATTATTGGAATCCGTCCCGGAACCAGAACTCACCGACAGTGTTGCTGAAAACAAACACGAAAAAAAATCCAGAGCAAGAACGAGTGGAGGTTTCAAAGTTCTGTCTCTCTCTCTCTCTCTCTCACTCTTTCACTCTCTTGCTCTCTCGCTCTCTTTTGAAGTTCTGCTACAGAACGTGTGGTCGCGATGCGGCCGGAGACGTAATGTTTTGGTTCTGAGCACAGAGATCACACATGTGGGTTTGACAGAGGCATCGATTTACACTCGACCGATTCGTAGCCTCAGTTAGACCCTCACCCCCCCACCCACCCTTCAGAGGGAGAGAGAATCAAGATATCTGAATCCTGTCATCCAATCAAATCAAAGATCGTAAAGTCGTCAGGTTTTAAATTGATCTTTTAGTTCTGATGGCGTCGACTCGGCCGGTCGAGCTTTTTCTTTTCTTTCCCTCGTTGGGACACTCGGTTGTTTTCCGTGGCTCAGACTCACTTTGTGGTTTTCAGACGAGTTGGAAAACAACAGAAACAGTCACTTCCTGGAGCCGTGGACGTCGTTCACACTCGAGCCAGATGTATACACACGTGGAGGAACACGTCGGGATCAGACTCTGGTCGACCGGAGCACATGCTATAGGAGGAGGTGTCAGAGCTCAACCAGGTGTGACCAATCAGATGTGTGGATTGAGTGGGAATAGATTTCATTTCTGATTTTGTATAGTAGGAACCAAAGGAGGTTTATAGAAGGAACAGACGTCTTCGCTCCACAACATATACAAAGGTCACATGGTCGACTAACAACGAGTTAATCATGCTCTTTCAAATAACTAATTAAAAACCAAACGTATCAGTAACATGAACATTCGAGTGATAAAATGACAGAAAACAAATTTTAAAAACATTAATTTGATGTCTGCTTTGATTTAGCTTGGTCCATGTCCCATCTGCTAACACGGAGGATGAATGGTTTATGACCTATTCCTGCAGCCAGCCACCAGGGGGAGATCACTGCTTTGGCTTCACTTTGTCATGTCATCCATCTTTATATCTTTATTCACAGTCTGGGTGCAGAACAGGTGATTGTAGAGGCGTACCTAATAAAGTGGACGCTCTGTTTCACCCTGTGCTTTACCTCCTAGCTCCAGATCACATAACAGTTCCTTCTTTATTTAGCTAAACACCAAGTATATTAGAAAAGATTTTAACTTTCTGGAAAACACCTGGGTTATTTTTAATGATATTCTTGACTGATATAATATTGTCTTTCTCGCAAATAGATCCCATTGTTACAATCCTACGCAGGGTCGTAACACCCATACATGCAGATTTGTTCAATTAGTAACTTTCCTTCTCTTCATTGCATGTGACAGAGAATAGAACCATCAAGGAGACTTTGGATTGTTTGCAAATGAGCTTAACTGTCTTCCACCGACAGGGAAGCACAACATGTGTGTGTCAGGATGTTTAAATGGAATAAAACCGTTCAATGTGTCCATGAACTGTCCCAGATCTCTGAGGTCATGTGGGACGTGTCTGTCCCTGTTTTCATCATCAAGCTAAACAATAACAAGCAGCTTTCACGAAATATGTGAAGACGTCTCCTCCAACTCTCAGGTCGGTTAAATAAGAACAAACAACTTTTTGTTTGCCACTGTCTTTTATTTTTAATTTAATTTGTGAGTATTTATTTATGTGTTTTTGCTGCAGCTGCACTTCACTTTAAAGTCCTCTATTAAATCTGTTTCACAGTTTATTTTTATGTTTTATTTAATTTTACCCGTAAATCTTATTTGTGTTTCTTTTAAATCGTGTTTATTTGCCGTTTATGTCTAATGTGAAGCTCTCACAACTTGTTGTTGACGCAGATGCACCTGCAGCGCCTCTGTTCTACTGAGAAAAGAATTTTCATGTAAAAAATGAGTCTCGCAAATACGCAGCTTATTGTTAAAACTCAACAGATTCATGATTATTCAGCTTTCAGACGCAGTGAGAACAGAGAGGACGGAGGAAGTGAGTTCCATCTCCTGGTGAAGACAAAGAGGGAAGGTGTGTGTGACACAGAGAGAGAGAGAGAAAGAGAGAGAGACAGACAGACAGACAGAAAGCAGTGAATGTGTGTGTGACACAGAGAGAGAAAGAGAGAGCGAGTTAGACAGATAGAAAGAAAGCAGTGAATGTGTGTGTGACAGAGAGAAAGAGAGAGAGAGCGAGAGAGAGAGACAGAAAGCAGTGAATGTGTGTGTGACAGAGAGAGAGAGAGAAAGAGAGAGAGAGTGTAAGATAAAAAGAAAGCAGTGAATGTGTGTGTGACACAGAGAGAGAGAGAGAGAGAGACAGAAAGCAGTGGATGTGTGTGTGACACACAGAGAGAGAGAGAGAGAGAGAGAGAGAGAGAGAGAGACAGAAAGCAGTGAATGTGTGTGTGACAGAGAGAGAGACAGACAGACAGACAGACAGACAGAAAGCAATGAATGTGTGTGTGACAGAGAGAGACAGAGAAAGAGAGAGAGAGTGTAAGATAAAAAGAAAGCAGTGAATGTGTGTGTGACAGAGAGAGAGAGAGAGAAAGAGAGAGAGAGTGTAAGATAAAAAGAAAGCAGTGAATGTGTGTGTGACAGAGAGAGAGACAGAAAGAAAGCAGTGAATGTGTGTGTGACAGACAGACAGACAGAAAGCAATGAATGTGTGTGTGACAGAGAGAGAGAGACAGAGAGATAGAAAGAAAACAGTAAGTGTGTGTTACAGAGAGAAAGAGAGAGAGAGAGAGAAACAGAAAGCAGTCAGTGAATGTGTGTGACACAGAGAGAGAGAGAGAGAGAGAGAGAGAGAGAGAGAGAGAGAGAGAGAGAGAGAGAGAGAGAGAGACAGAAAGCAGTGAATGTGTGTGTGACACAGAGAGAGAGAGAGAGACAGAAAGCAGTGAATAAGTGTGTGTGTGTGTGTGACAGAGAGAGAGATAGAGAGAGGTTGTGTGTTTGTGGATCCATTCCACCTCCGGAGCCGGTCTGGATCTGGATGAAGCTCAGAGAGAAGAGGCCGAGCCGAGCGGTCAAACATGAAGAGTTGAAAACAACTCTTCATGTTTGACCTCAGATAATTGTTTATAACGTACACGGTGTAATATAACAACATGAACGATGGAGGTTCTGTGTCTCGGTACAAAAGAGTCTTTGTTTGTTCTCTCAGCGCCGAGCATTCGTTAAACCAGAAGATGCATTTCCTGTTTATTACCCAAAAGTCTCCCGGCCGCGAGCAGAGTCGGTGATTATCCTGCTGGTCGTGGCTCCACTCGCCTGAACCGTCAGAACCCGGAGGCGGCGCCGTCCGCGGTCACTAAACTATATGAGGTACGAGCTTAAAAACCAAGAGGCTGAGGACAGGATGTGACACCGTCTCGCCCTCGCCAGGACCCGGGGAAAATAAAGCGTCTGAGGGGAAGTGAAAGCCCTTAAAGTGGAAGGGATGTGACTCTGGTTTTGGCAGCAGGCGTCTGATTGACTGCAGATTCCACTTCCTGGCGGCCGGAGCGAGTGTTTACGATCGCAGTGCATCGCAGCCGGGGCCGTAAAGATCTGATGGAGGACGTCTCCTCGCCGCAGCGCCGCGACGCTCCCGCTGTCAGCTGCAGTGGCGCTCGACGTGTTTGTGTTGACCAAAACAATCTCCTGTGGAATCTGATGGAAAACAGATCAGGACGCTGCAAACACTCGTCTCGTATTATACCGGGATTATATTACACCGACCTTGAGACAGTTTAATGAGCCTTGCGTGAATATATTGACATGTTCGCTGCTTCTCCACTTTCCTTCTCAACCAGCTTCACCCCAAACGTCTCTATGGCTAATTGAGTTCTCCAACAGTTGTGTTGTTGGCGTTCTTTGCGGCGAGCAGATCCCTCGTGGCTCGGGTGAGGAACCCCAACTCGACTCGTGCTCCTCCCCCACGGTGCGACAAGTATCTCGTGAAGGAGAAAAACAGACTGCAGAGTTTTTAAATGTTTGCTTCTCCCTCTCCTGAGGTCTGCGTCTCCGCTCAGGCCACAAATCACCGAGACCCCGGCCGCGGCGGACCACCCATCCCTCCTCCACCAATCACACTTGAAAGCACGAAGCACTTTATCAGCCGCGCTTCGCCGACTCCCGATAGATAAAACCTGTCTGAATCAGCTGCTAATGATGTGGAGAAAACCTGTGTTATCACGTCTTGGGGCCCGAGCTGCAAATTGCGCTCGTCTCTAAACTAATAGCTGCAGAGAGTTTCTCTCGTGGATCCAGAGGGGGGACGCCGTTTAATAGCCGAGGCAATTTCACGGTGGCGGCGAATCAGAAATGAGAAGCCGAGGGGAAGAAGAAGAAGAAGAAAAGTGACACGAAGACATTGCATCGCACCCAACACTTACAAAAGACAGAACAAAACCCACAGGAACGAGTCACTGTAAAGAAACACAACAATCCCAGAGACGGTATTTAGTCTGGGCCGAGCAGCATCGCAGCGTTTTGGATACACATCATTTTTCTAACACAACAGAGGAATAGAAATATTTACTCGGAGCACGCCAAAGGCAACAACTTGCACTCTGTAGAAACTAACAACTGTAAACTCCTGCAGCTCCCTTTGAAAGATTTGGTTTTCCCATCGCGAGTCGTGGCAGGCGTGCACCGGGGTTCGTGGTAATGTGAGAATCCAGGAGGCGGCGAGCGGCGAGCGGCGGTTTTCTGTGGCGGCCGGAGGAATAAATCATTTACCTGATCACTTTCAAAACACGTGGAGGAGCAGGGAGAACATGAGGGGCGTTACAACGCTGTTATAACTGTGATGTGCAAAGAGTCCATGTGTCAAACATGATACAGCAGAATTAAAATGTGTGATTTTTATCTGTAAACTAAATTATATGACTTTTTTTGGACATTTATTACAGAATTTATAGAAACTAAAAAACGTATGGGTTATTACTTATGGGTTCAACATGGCTCAAAACACCACCTACGTGTTTTTAAACTGTCTTGGACGTTGATGGACCAGCGAGTGGGAATCTTAAAATCTAGGATCATTTTCAAATCTTTGCCGAAATTAAACCTCTAAACCAGATCTTAAGTTACATGTTTAAACCTCTCAATCATAGCAAGTGAAATTGATTTGATTTAACCTTTAATATCTCAAGGATCAATTATCCAGTTGTCCTCAACACGTATCTGACTTGATGTGAGTATGTGGGTCTTATATCGCTTAAAAATAAATCATGTTGTTTTCGTCCTATCAAACCTCTCGGTTGCTGTAAATAAACACTTGTTGCCGTGATGTCTTAACCCCAAGAAAACAAAAACCCGATCGCTCCAAACCCGAGACTCATAGGATGATTTGTTTTTGTCTGAGTCGTCCCGCAGCTTCTAACCCACCGACTTTGACCAGAGGCGAACGTCATCCACGACAATTATGAAATCATATCTGTCAACTCTGTGAGAACGTCCCTGGAATGGAGATAATGAGAGAGGGCCGATGGTTCCTCTGTTCCCATGAGTCCCTGGAGGTTTGTAAACAAGGCTGAGATGTGAACTGGATGGACGTGCTGACTCGTGTCCAGGATGTGGATCCAGACGTGGAAACACCGTGTTTCACATGGAGAGAATCAAAAGATCTACTGTACTTCAATCTGTGCAATTACACTTCAGCCTGTCGGGTGGAAAATCAAGTCCCCGTCCTCCTGCTCCGACAAAGGAGACTTTGAAAGACGTTTTTGTGAATCAGCAGTTTCTGTCCCGGCCGGCAGCGGCGAGCGGCTCGTCTGAAATTACCCACTCGGGTAAAACGAGACCGTTGGGGAAGATGGAGTCTGACGACGAAGGTGTTCGCCCGCTGCACTTTAACATCCTCGCCGCCGAGATACATTTCCTCTCATCTCGAGCGGCTGGGAAACGCCGCTGCAGGTGACGCAGGCGCAGAGACGGTGGCGGTGAATCAGATAAGCAGAGTTTCTGGAAACCAGGCCGCAGGAACGCAGAGCCGGGACGTCGTCCACGTCTCTGTCTGCAGATCCAGCTCTGGACTCTGTCATTAGGCTTCATTAGAGAACCAGCCATGGACGGACTGCAGGACTGGTTCTGTGAGAGCGTTTGTGCTCGAGTGCGTCTCGTGTCCGAGCTGTCAGCCGCTCGTCTGCCTGTTCATTTCCTTTTCACCACAAACGGGCACTAAACCCTGATTCATCACCGCCCAGAGCAAGTAAATCCTTCTCCTCTGGAGTTCCACAGCAGCTGGAGGTGAAACGGGTCAAAGTCTCACTCTTCAATAGTGATATTTGCCCATTAGATACATGAGAGAGTTGGGAATCGTCATGTTTAGGAGTATTTTGATTTTCAGGAACAGAGAAAGGATGAAAAAAGGCAGAACTAATCAGAATCAGAATCAGAAGGTATTTATTGCCAAGTAGGTTTACACCTACCTGTAGTTTGCTCTGGTTATTGGTGCATACAATGAACATAGAAACATAAAAACACAATAAATACACCACACATAAGAAAAACAATAAAAAACAATCTATATTTACTCACTATTTACTTCTTATTTACTCACTTTTTTTAATATTTATACAAAGTAACATTTATTTAGACATAAACATCGCTATGTAAAAATATATAAAAGATAAAGATGTAAAAAGTGAAGTAAAAAGTGAAATGCAACATGCAATACAGTGAACAGTGTCAAATTGCAATATGCAATGGAATGCAGTATAATATAATAAAATAAAATATGTGTTAATTTAACACATAACCTTCCTTGGATTTGCAAACTGCCGATTCACCCACGTCCCTGTAATTTGCAAATATCTGCAATAAACTGCAAAATCAACATGAACAAAATTCAAATAAATCCAAACGAAATATTTTCCACCGATATTCTGTAAACAAAACCTTTTTTTTCCCGCTGCTTCTCAGAGTTTGATTATCGCTCCTGCTCAGGAAGCTTTGCTCTCTTTGCTCTCGGAGCGTTTCCTCAGTAACGATCGGCTGCTGGGACATGTTTGTGTTGGGTGGACCCACTTTGCATTTGTCATCGCTGGCTCGTACTGTAATTATGCGAAATAACAGCAACACCACATGCCCTCAGAAAAATATGATGTATTTCCGCCTTTATTGTGTCAAAAGAGTATTTTCTTGCGGTCGACCACAGCCGGGAAAATAAAACTCTTGTCTCACTATTGTTGAGCACGAGATGTGGTTTATTAAACGTCTCTCAGCGGGTTCACTGATTGGTCAGCGCTGGCCGCTCCACTTGGGTTTTTGGTGACCACAGATTTCCACCGGCTTCCTTTGAAACCCAATCAAGTCTTCCTGTTGCCCTTGGAATTCACAGATAGGCCTTATCCCCGACGCTGATTAGCAGCAAAAATAAAAACAAAGCCTTTCCCCAGTTTTGCTTTTTAGTTCCAGCGGTGTCGGACTCTGAGTTTCTGACTCGCGGTTCTCTGCTCGCCACATGAGGGGCGGAGCTCTGGAGGCAAAGCATGAGGTCATCGTCTCCTTGACTGGACGCTTCAGAACTGGGACATTTGTTGTGCTAGAATAACTCAGGGAAAGTCTGTGTGTGATGAAACAACAGCAGCTGTGGACATGAGACGGGATGGACAGTGGAGACGTTGGACGTTTCCTATGAAGCTTGTGATGGATTTTGATTTGACGTCTCTCAGGATGAGCAGCAGTGAAACCGTGTTTATAAAACATCAGCATCGGTTTCAGACGCTTTTATGAGGAACTGGATTTCACACACTTTTTGTTTTCCTGCTTTAGGCAGAATAAATGAGAAAGTTAAAAAACGCCGCCTCTGTGTGTATCCTATCAGATATTAAACTGGATCCAGTTTCAGATCTGTTGTAATATCAGACTGATCGAGGTCAAACTCTTCATCTGTTGTCTTCAGGGAGCAGAAAACAAATCCCTCGGTTAAATCATCTCCTCATAAAACAGTTTTTGGCTAATGTGTTAGCAGCTCGGTGCCTATTTAACATCCACAGCAGACCCAGACCAACTTGATCATTTATTTAGACTCATGTTTCCGTCCACACTGACCAACGTCCAGCTCCATTAGCTCTGTTCTCGAGCCCCGAGGGGAATATCAGGAGCTGGATGTTTGACTTCTCTCGTCAGGTCGTCTCTAACTCCTGTCTGTCTTCCGTTCAGCGGCGAGCAGGTAGAGCGCCGCGGGTCTGTCAGAGCGAGTTCACTGGAAACAGCTGCAGCAGCTGGAGACAGTGCTGCTGAGAGACAAGGGACTGAACCGAAGAGTGAGAGCAAAACAAGAAGCCAAAAGAGGCTGAGGAGCCAAAAGAGGCTGAGGAGCAACGTGGAGAAGTTTGCAGCGTCAAAGTTGATGTGAGATCGAAGACATTTTCAGATATGAATCCAGAACATGTCACAGAACTGGGTCCGGACTTTCTCGCAGAAGCGTTCTTTCTGGTTGGGGTGTCGCAGCATGTAAAGTACAAATTATGGAATGGAGTTCAAGTGTTTTTGTTTATGGCACCTAAACACCAAAGTTCGCCTGTAGCAACAAAAGCTAACGTCTTTGTCTTCTGTATGTGTCCTCTTTTATATTCTGGGGTATTTGTATTTGCTAGTTTCAAGACTGTCACATTTCAAATTTCATCAACCAGATCGTGGCAGGATAAAACTATCCACAGCAACTGACCAGCTTCTCCGGATAATTTCAGGAGGTAATCCAGACTTCAGCCCTGGAAGCAGCTTTAGGGTCTGGTCACGCACACACGTGAATGCAGAGCTATAATATACTGCAGGTCAAAGTTCATCAAATTTGAACTCAACACAATGACACGCTGCGATTTTCCTCGACACGGGAAGCAAATGTTTTATTAGTTTGTCACTGATACACTCACATAGTTTCTAGGACCTTTCTTTTTCATGCTTTCTCAGATTTAAGGATTATATGACGTGAATTATAAGAATAAAAGACACATTTCCGACCCAATAATCATCTTTAACGCCATAATTTAAGGTTTTTTATTCCCTTTTTGACCATAGCGATTCATCAGCCACTAAGCACATTAAATCCTGACACACTGGTTGATTCTAACGAGGCCTTTCCTCCAGCGTCCGTCCACAGCGTTTCCTTTGTGATCTCACGGCTCCGACAGGTGGCGTGCAGCTGATGGAAACCTTATTCTCTCCGTCTGCCTGCACGCCGCTCTGTACCTCCAGCTCGCCGACCGCATCAAGGTGACGGCCCGGTGAATCACGCGGAGGTGAACTCCCGGCTGCGGCAACGGGATACGGCAGCGGGGGGCACAGAACGGCCGTCTCTGGGAGGACCGGCGAGTTCACGAGGCGTAGGGTTTCATATCTCGATGACAGCTCACAGGCAGCATTACCATGAGCGCCATTTGAATCCCGGGACTTTTTCTTTTTCCTGATTTACCTCCTTCTCTCGAACCCTCCGTGGTGATACAGGGAGAATTATGTGGAACGAATCCCCGGCTCCGGGCTCTTTGGCCGACAGGCGTCCGCGTTGAGTAGCTGTGGCGACGATGGGATAAACCTCGGCAGGAATGTTTCTTCGTGGCGTGACACAGTCTTCATTTCCGGCCGCTGACTGTCTCTGGCGTGCATGTGGAGTCTTAAGAGTCGCATTCCTGCGGCCGGGCGTAATGCAACACGTTTGGTGACAATAAAACCAGCAAAGTGACTGAATTCTTCTCCTTCTTTCCCACGCGGAATAAAAGATACGTCCTCGAAACACACACGATCAGAGATCTGCTCGCTAACACACGTCAAACTCAACGCACACACACACACACAGAGACTCACACAGCTGAGTCAGTGTGATGCACGTGACTCCTGCAGAGTTGTTTGGACAGACGGTCGAGGTTAGGGGGAAGATTTAAGAGTACCTGCGTGCAGCCGGCAGGTATGCAGCAGCTGAGCTCTGCCGGCCACACACAGACGCTGGAATCATAATGTTTTTATCCCTTTCTGAGCGGGAGAGGAAAGTGAAAAGGCAGAAATGAAAAGGTGGGCTGTGTTTTCTCCTCTTTTGCAAAAACAACAGGCCGCTAGTTTCAGTTCGTCGGTTGCATTTGAAGCATTTGTGGACAATTCACTTCCTGCTTTATTGGATTAAAACTGGAAAAGTGAAATGCAGCAGAAGGAAAATACTGTCCAAAGACTTTCAGGTGTCCTCCCTCCTCCGTCAGCCCGGGTTCGTCTGTGTCCACGAGCTGGTTTCTTGTTTTCCAGGTCTGACAGCGATTTGTTCAGCAGAGGCAGATTAACGGAGCCTGCAGCTCACGTTCAGGGGTCGGCCCCCCGATCAAAACCCGGATAAGAACATACAAGAGCAATTTGTACTCGGCCCTGAGATCCAGGAGCAGCCGTGTGGTCTCACTCAAAGACAAATACTCCGAATTTGAAAACGTTTAAACGTGAAAACTGAGACAAAACAACTTCTCCTTATCTTAAAAGTAATCAAGTCTCCAGTGTCATTGTTTAAACAGGTCTTTTCCATTTTTGAGCGTTCATTCGAGGTCAGTTCATTGTCGCTGTGTGGGAGATCAACTGATTTAAAGATAATAAACAATATATCTTTTTAAGGTTATTTCACTGCAAGCGTATATGTGACTCATCCCATCACCATGGCAACACTGTGACCTTAATCAGAAAGAAATTGATTTAAAAACTCATCTAGTAGTTTTCAATCTGTCAACAAGATTTTAAGGGAAAGATAAGATCCGTCTGTGTGTTTGTTTGTCATTTCAGATTTATAATTTCTCAATAACACAGTCAACATCCAGCAGGACGGTGACTTCATCCTTTTCTTCCCATCCAGCAAACCGAAAAAAGGAGGAATATATAAAAAAGAAAAACAAGCTGGACAAATTTATTAAAAAATTCCTGCTGGACTCTGCCTTCTGGGTGGCTTGTGCTGTAATCTCCAGCATGAGGTGATGTGGAGCGAGTCCAACACAAACTCGCTCTCAGACAATCGCTCGGCTCGCGAGGAAACGTCCTGACTCTGAATTCCACACGGTTTGCAAAACACTGAGGCGGCGCTCCGACTCGGACGCACACACAACTCTACGACCTATAAGGGGAAACACACACTGTGCCAACAACGTAGCGGTAAACAAAATTATAAAGGAGCTGCTGTGATTCCCGTGAGGTTCCTGCTCTGAGCTGAGGGTTGAACTGGAGTTCTTTTTTTTTTTTTTTTTTTTATATTTTTGTTTATTGGAAGTAGTTTCACGAGATACAACAATATAACAGGGAATACTTCCATCTTACATTTTTTCCCATCTTTTTATCCCTCCCACATTCCCATCCCCAGCACCCGTAACAAACCTATAAACACGAAAAAACAACCAAATATAAAAATAAATAAATAAATAAAATAAAATAAATAATTAAAGGGGAAGGGTGAATTGTTATTAAAAATAAAATAAATGGGGGAGAGGGGGAGGCTCAGTCATCACCATAACGCAGAGATGTCAAAGACTCAATATGTCTTAAGAGAGGTCTCCAAGTCTTTTCAAATGAATTTAAGGAACCATTCAGGGAAAATCTAAGCTTTTCAAGACTCATGAACAGTAAAACTTCTTCAACCCACCTACTGTGAGATGAACTGGAGTTCTGCTTGTGCAAAACATAATTTGACGACTTGCCATAAGTGGCAAAAAATGGTTCTGTAGTTCGGTCATCCTGCTGAGCGTATACTCTGCACTTATGTTGGTGAAATTACACTTAATTAATTTCACAGGGAGGGAGGGGCAACCGGGGTTGTGGGCGGACCTGGTTCCCATGGTTCATATCAGGGTTGAGGGGTCTTTCTAATTGCCCCCCCCTCAGGCTGTGGGTGAATGGAGAGGCCTGTTGGTGGTCCGGTGTGTGGGCCTGATCCCTGAGCCACTCGTGGGGGGGGGGTGTCATTGCCCCCGGCCGCCTCCCCAGGAACCTGAGGCTCTCCGCCTTAACGCCGCCCGACAGCTCACGGCTGCGGCTCAGCTGCTGGCGTTTTGTAAGGGGGGGGGGGTCGGGGGTCTTCACCGAGCCCTCCAACGGTAGCACGGGCGTGGAGCGACCACGCCACGATGAGCTCACCGGCTCCGTCCACAGGCCTCGGCGCCCGAGGACCCGGCCGGTGTCACGTTCCACCGAGTAATCAGATTACTAATGTAGTGTGAAATGAAATTGCGCTCTCCGAGGTCACATGTG
This sequence comes from Limanda limanda, assembly GCF_963576545.1. Lineage (NCBI taxonomy): Eukaryota > Metazoa > Chordata > Actinopteri > Pleuronectiformes > Pleuronectidae > Limanda > Limanda limanda. The sequence goes on along the minus strand of NC_083645.1, from coordinate 25,734,341 downwards.
TTGTTTTTTTCCAAGGTGCCAGAGTTACCCTCCTTGGGGGGGGGGGGGGATCAACCCGGTGTCATGTGTTGTGCCTCCAAGGTCTCCGGCACTTGCCAGAAACAACCACCGCCCCCGCACCCCCCCCCCGGGCGAGTCCATCTCAAAGGTGATCCAACGCACTCCAAGGTTGTTTCAGGAAAAAAAAACAATTACCACACACACACACACACACACACACACACACACACAGGTTGTCTTTCTTTGCCGCCCCCCCCCCCGAGCTCTTACAATCGCTTCCAGCTGCTCTCAGGGAGTCGCTCTTACAGAACCGGTCACTTCTGGAACAGCCGTACAGCTGATTAGCGAAGCTTCGTTCCAGAGGTGAGAGAGAATTGCTCTCGAGCCTCGAGGCTCCGACGTGTGTGTCGAGCTTTTTGTCCGAGCTCGGAAAAATAAAACTTCATTACGGCAAATGGAACCTAATTATTGCAATAATTCAATACATTAGATTAAGAGTCTGGAGCGGAGAGGTTCAGGGAGAGTGAGACTGGGTTTCATCAAAACTGTTTTATTAACTGATTAAAGTTATTTATCAAGAGAAATATAAAATGTTCTTCTCACTTTTGTCGATTTAATATATTAAAGATACATTTATTTCCAGAGCTTTCAGCCTTTAACGAATTTCTCATTTCTCATTTCTCAGGGTCATGGTTCACTTGAAGTAACTTTTTGCAGATTCTCCCCGTGTTTGAGTTGGTTTCTTCCGTATTCTCCTTCAAAAGATGAGCAATGCAGATAATGCACAATGGAATACCTGTTCCTGTGCACTTTATAATAACTTGATTTCCACAAGGTAGACATTTTATCATGCAGCTCAAACTGAACGTCTGATAACAAGTAACCATGTCTGCATAACATTTAGTACATTCAATGATAAAAGGTAAAAACTTATATTAGATCTTTAAACTAATTGCAATTAATACAAGTATCATTTACATTAACTTGAGTAAATCTTTGGGTTTTGGAACAGTTGGACATTTCCAGCAGCAATTTTCAGACGTAATAAATGATCTTTGTAATGTGAAAAATAATCAGCAAACAAATTTAATGAAAGTGAAAACAATCACTGGTTTGGAGTTGGAGGTCTAACATAGAAAGTAATAGCAGATGATTATATATTCAGGAAGTGGTGGTGACGGGTTTGAATGGCACATCATGTGTTTTCTCCAGGAAGGAGACTTCACTCAGGACTGGAACCCATTTCCACATCATCTGTCAGAGCCACGAGAACGGCACGTCACTTTTGTAGAATCACACTCCATTAACTCCACGAATTTCCCGGTCGTCCTTTTCTTTTTTCTGAGGGAAGTGAAAGTATCTCAGGCCTTGTACACAGACAGGAAGTGTCCTAATTTCCGCCGCCATTACCGAACATGCACGGGACCCAGTAATCGCTGCAGCTCTGGAGCACGCACCTGATCCTCAGGAGGAACATCTGGGGACGATCACGGCTCCGGGGTCTTGACAGCGTAACTGTCAGCGAGCGTCTCGTGCAACAAACCGTCCTCGGCTGCTCTCGGACGTTAGCTGGGGCGTTCTGCCAGAAGCCTGAAAGTCCAGATGAGTCCCTGAGTGCAGGTTCTCACAGGGGAGAACCAGGCCTCCACCCCGGGAGCACTTAGCCTCCAGGTGTGGAGCTGGTACCGGTTTACTGTTGAGACTGCAGCTGCCAAGATCGAGCTAAAACAACTGACAGCTCACATGATTAAAGATGATCTTTCAACCATTGTTTTTCATTCCATTTCGTATATTTATTTATACATTTATAATATCAAATAGATTTTTCAAAAACGGCCCATTTACACCTGAATCAGCGAAGCCTCTACAGTGATTTTCAGCTCGTCGTTCAGCTGCGTGAACACAAATTGACTGTTTTAGTTCACTCGCTCTTTCAGATTCTTCTCAATACTCTCAGCGAAGACAGAAGAATCTGTAAAAACCCAGCGTACACAGCGGACAAACACAGAATCGAACCCGTGAACATAGATGAGACCTTAATATTTCCCTCTGGAGCTGGTGGAGAACAAAAACAGAGCTAAAAGCAAACTTTGGTTGTATCTGTCTGAACCAGGCCAGCGTTCTTCTTCTGTGGTACATTATGCTACGATGGTGGGACCACGTTTTCATATAGTAACCAAACTCATCATTTCTCAATAAATGATGGTTATATAACTGCTAATAGACATTTCCCTCATGTTTCTTCAGCTAGAATCGTTTTTTGCAGTTATCACGTCCACCAGGAGGTTTCGGTTTCAGCACTGAAGCTTGGTTGGTTTGTCAGCAGGAGAAAGTAAAAGCTACAAAACTGATTTCCACAAATCGTCCAATAAAGCACTTATTGAATTTGGTGCAGATTCAGGAATTTGCTGCATTATTGAACATTTTCACCAGTTTCCCAGTGAATAATTCAGAGATCCTGATGAAACAAATCAGGATTCAGGATACATGGGACTGATGATCTACGAGTGTGTGCAATATGGTTCTGAACCAAATAGAAACCATCATCTAGCAGATTTAAAATTTCCCTTTTTTATCAACCTACTGTCTCATAACCTGCAAATTGTTTTGTCGGCTTAGCTTTAAGGTTTTATTGAATGTAGACCTTTGGGCCCTAGAGGAGGATAGTGCTCCACTTGTTTATATTTTCCTTTGTGACACAATTCATTTGACATATGTTGAGAAGGTTTAAATATGTCGATGCTCCTTCAGGTAATTCAGCTTATTGCGTTTACAGATGGTCTTTAGTTTATTGGCATAAGTTACACAACCTGGGCTCTTTACAAATATCACGACAGTGTGGGCATATTCTGAGCTTCAGTAATAACCTCTGTGAAAACAGTTTCCACGCAGATATTCGAGCTTAACCAAATACCACCACAACTTTAACGCTGTGCATTATGGACGGGCAGGAAATATTGAGTGACACTTTGCAAGTTTCCTGAGTTAGCATAAAACCCAAGCCTCGGTTAAAGCGTATTAATTGGTTATTTTAGAGAGGAGGGGGGAGTTAAATGACATGTTAGCTCTGTACAGCCGGGCCGCGTGAACCCTGAGAGCTCTGCACCTGATTCCTCCCAGCACAAACCCAGAGAACACGTTGGACCACAGGAGAACGAGGATTCAGTTCAGAGGATACGGTCAGAAATGCATCCGGGATCCGACGTCTGCGCCCAAAATGGTTTCCAGACGACCCGGGGTCAAGAAACTGACCATGTGTGAGCGAGTGTGGCTGCGTGATGGTGACCTCTCCTGTGGGAGGTCTCAATATGGATTGAGAGAAATGTAAATAATGATTATTTGCAGCAACAGCTAAATATGTGCTTCAGTCTGATTCTTCTCTAGGGTCTTGTTGGTCGAGTGTTCGGCTTTTCTTTCCGCCCAGACGCCATATCTGTAGTTTCTCTATGACGCCCCGGTAGAGGAGCATTAAATCTGTTTGCACTGGCTGCGCTCGACACATGTTTCATCTCCAGCTCAGATAAAACCACAGCGTGTCACCTCGGTCTGGAGCAGAGTCACTGTCTTTCTCTGATTTATGCTTCAAGAGGTTTATTGTGTAAATGAACTTTACAAACTGTCCTGATGATGGAGAGGAGGACACGAGAGGTTCAGTGACTCGAGCCTCTCAGACGAGCTGGAGTCTGTCAGGAGGAACCTTTCTGTTCTGAGTCAAAATTCAACATCACTGCAAAGAGAGATGAGACAACAGCTAATGACCCAATATAGAAAATGACCACAAGAAACCCAAAAAGACAAAATAACACCACAAGACAAAATCTATATAGAGACATTTACAAACAATGACCATCAGCGAAAGAGGTCAGGAATATCTACGAAATGAAGGGAAATGAGATTGCAAAAGATTTTCTGAACCGACTATAAAGACAGAAACACTAAATTATGATGCCAGGCAACTACAGAGCGACAAAGTGACCACAAATAGTGAAAAACTACTAAAAGGAAACACAAATATATAATACACAAACACACAAAACTACTCTTGACTGTGGAAACTACACCAAAGAGATTAAAAACAACCAAAAACAGACGTGAACTTACAACAAGGAGACACAAAGACACACAAACAACCCCAAAGACACACAAACAACCACAAAGACTTAAAAAACAACCACAATGACGCAAACAACCACAAAGAGACTAAAAACAACCACAAAGATACACTAACAACCACGAAGAGAATAAAAACAACCACAAAGACACACAAACAACCACATCGAAGCTAAAAACAACCACAAAGACACAAACAACCACAACGAGACTAAAAACAACCACAAAGACACACAAACAACCACATCGAGGCTAAAAACAACCACAAAGACACACAAACAACCACATCGAGGCTAAAAACAACCACAAAGACACACAAACAACCACAAAGACACTAAAAACAACCACAAAGACACAAAAAACCACAAAGACATAAACAACCACAAAGAGACTAAAAACAACCACAAAGATACACTAACAACCACGAAGAGAATAAAAACAACCACAAAGACACAAACAACCACAAAGATACAAACAACCACAACAAGACTAAAAACAACCACAAAGACACACAAACAATCACAAAGAGACAAAAAACAGCCACAAAGACACAAACAACCACAACGAGACTAAAAACAACCACAAAGACACACAAACAACCACAAAGAGACTAAAAACAGCCACAAAGACCCAAACAACCACAACGAGACTAAAAACAACCACAAAGACACACAAACAACCACAAAGACACACAAACAACCACATCGAAGCTAAAAACAACCACAAAGACACAAACAACCACAACGAGACTAAAAACAACCACAAAGACACACAAACAACCACATCGAGGCTAAAAACAACCACAAAGACACACAAACAACCACATCGAGGCTAAAAACAACCACAAAGACACACAAACAACCACAAAGAGACTAAAAACAACCACAAAGACACAAAAAACCACAAAGACATAAACAACCACAAAGAGACTAAAAACAACCACAAAGATACACTAACAACCACGAAGAGAATAAAAACAACCACAAAGACACAAACAGCCACAAAGACACAAACAACCACAACGAGACTAAAAACAACCACAAACACACACAAACAACCACAAAGAGACTAAAAACAGCCACAAAGACCCAAACAACCACAACGAGACTAAAAACAACCACAAAGACACACAAACAACCACAAAGACACAAACAACCACAAAGACACAAACAATCACAAAGACACAAAATGGCGAGAGGCCGTCCCCAGGTCTGCATCAGGTGCCTGCACGAACCCTTCATGGGAAAGTGAAACACTTTTAATGTGAACTTTCTTGGCGCTGCGTGTGTTCAGCTCACAGTGCGAGTGCCCTCCAGGCACATCTGAAATCCTTCATTTCCCATTAGCAACCTGATATTTACCAGTATTGTTTATACTCTGCGTGGAACGAACCTCGGCCGAAGAATTCATAAGTAATAAGCATAAAAATGAAAGTGTGTGAGATAAATAATGGTTTTACAGTCAGAAACCACACAGACTTTACGAGACAGGATGACTTCATTACATTAAAGTACGAAGCTGTCGTATAATTTGAAAACCGAGCCATGTGTTTCACTTCAGGACTGAAAATCATGCTTCCATATTCCTCTGAAAACACTTTTCAAGCCACTGCATCTCCCTCAGACTAATGGGGTCAAATTGCCCTTTGGACGCTGATCCAGGGTCTGCTTTACAATTTCCTCAGCGATATTTCAGGTGAGGGGTTACAGCAGGAATTCTGACTCGCAGTCAGGACTCCCAGAAAGAGCGTTTAACTCCCTCTCTCTCTTTCATGTGATCCAGCCAGAGAGCTCCTGTAATTAATCAAACTGTCGTCTCACTTCCAAAGCAACGAGAGCAACGAGAGCAGCGGAGCCAGAACGTCAGAGAGCAACACCGAGCAAATATTTACTGAGCAAGCAAAAAACCCACTTTGCCCACCTTCGTACTCAGGGAACAGTTAATGTACCTTTGACTCTGTAATCACCAGAGAAAACATCATCACCACTGTCATTATACTCATTAAAAGTACTGTAAAGTGCAGTAAGGACGGCAGAGTACACCAGAGTACACAGTATTTTACTGACTCCTGCAAGACCAACTAATGACTTCATGAAGGAAAACAAATCATTACGCTTGTGGTGATTTACCCTGATTGAAATAAATGAGATGAATTTGTTTTAATGAAATATTGTTGCCGTTTTATGATTAAGCTTTGATCCAAGTAGGGGAGAAAAGTCACGGATGCAGTAAAGTCCTGAGAAGGTCTGTTTGTCTTGGGTCAATCAAGTGGACGACATATCAGCGAAGTCGAGGGATTCCAGGAAAAACTTTGTGACATAGCACATGTGTGATTGGTGTTTTCTTTTTATGAGATAATAATCTGAATGTTTTTTGTATTAATTGAGAGATTAATCATGAGAGAGACGGTTGATCCAGAGGGAGAGAGATGACACAGTCGTCCCAGTTTGACCCAGTGATAATGCTGTGATTTCCTTTTTTGAAACGCTGTGAATGAAGGAGCTGCAGCATTAAGTCATAATTATTTTGATAATTGATAATATTAATAATTATCTTCAAGTTTCAGACTCAGGATTCGTCAAAAGAAAACATCTGAAGTCATATCTTGAACTTAGACAAGCTGGGAATAGATATCTTTCCTATTTTCTGCACACATATCTGGATTATTGAGTAAATAATCATCAGATTAAGATGAATACATAATGAAAATAATAATAAATGTTAGATGCAGGTGTAGTTCATGTCTTGACACAGTCCAACAGTATGATTTAGCTATAGTTATCTAACCATGACCGTATTTGTGCAAATATATATTTGTCAAAAACATTAACTTGACGCGTAAAAAAAGTCTCTGAATGTAATTTGGGGTTTTGCAGAATAATCCCAAACCAGCTTCCTGTCAAGGGAAGGTTTTTAAACTGCAAACATTTTTAAAAACTGTCATTTATCTTACAGTAAAATGTTGTATAGTTCAGTTTCCTGCCAAATTAAATGACAAATCAAATAAATGTGTGAAGAAACCTATCAACCAGTCGCTTCTATTTGAGATCTCACTATGAGAAACAAAATGACATCAATCATATTTTATGTCCTTTGCAGTCTCCAGATTCCAAACTTCTCAACTCAGTCGACGGCCTTTGGGAGATTTTAAAACAATGTTTCCCACACAGGCATTAAAACGCTGAAAGGGGGAATAAGTGTTGGAGGAACATTGTTAGTCCCTCCAGCACAGAACCAGCACACTCGCCAAAGAACATTAAATCGGTTCTGGACGCTCACGGCGGCCGAGCAACCGTCTGTTGGGATTTTCCTTTAATTTGTCACCTGTGTGTAAACAGACTTCCATGCACTGATCAGTCTACAGCCCGTCCGTCTGCAGCGGGATCGAACCGACCCAACGCAACCGTCTGGATTTCCAATAACCACGAGAAGCTCATTTGCAGACTCGCAATCTGGGAAACATTAAGTCCTAAATATCTGATGTGCAGTGAAAAGCTGAGACGCCTTCGCCTGCTCGCTGACAGCGTGAGCGCTGACGCTGACCATGGCCCGGCGGAGAATTCCTCACTTTCTTACACAGCGACTCCAGAACTGCTGCTGCAGCTTCCAAGGGGGGCGTCGGCCAAAATATCAGAGTTCTAATCGCTGGTAATTGGCGAGCGCAGCCTAGAGTGGGAGGAGTTATAGTGACACAGTGCAGGAGGGACGCAGCGCTGCAGGTTGGGGACAGACGAGGGACAGAAGGAAACCGGACCTCACGTGCAGTCGAGACACGAGGACATATTTCACTCGGAGGAACACTTCATCGCGTCCTCTCGTCCAACCTTCCCCACTGTGACAGCTGCTTTCGCTATTTATAATGGACGTCAGTCACGAGGCCCAGAAATCTGTCAAATCCACCAAAGACAAACACATGTATTTATTTATTGCGAAGCCTCTTTTAGCAGATTATCTCACACTGATGCTCTGAGTGAAAGTCAAATGAGGGAAAATAACCATATATATCCATGTCGGCTCCGAGCCGGCTGCCAGCGAGAGCCACGGGTGAGAGGGACACGCTGCTTGTTTGAATTATATGCAAATTTCAATAATGTGCTTGAGCAACGTGCGTGATCGGCTACAATAACCCTTAAATAACAGATGATGTTCTCGGTCGCGTGAAAGTGAAAAACAATAACAGTCTCGTGACAGCGGCTACGAGCTGTTGGGTTCCAGCGGTCGTGCCCTCGGCGTGACTCGGCTGAACCGGCTGAACCGAGAGAGTTGGACTTTTCTAACCACGTTGCATAGCTGGAAGTTGTCGTGCACCACATGTCATGACAAGAGGCAGATGAGAAACACAACAACACCAGGAGTTCCGTCTGGGGAGATAAGCGGTTTTGGTAAAAGGGAAAAATCTGAATATATCAGTTGAACTGTGATACTTTAGGTTTAAGGTCGATGGAACGTGAAAACCTGAGACAACCACAGACTTGAAAGGGGCTGTGCTTTGCCTCTCGGGATCCAAACATTCCATTAAATAAAGTGAAGAGTTTTTATTTGGGATTTAAGAGAAACTTCCAGATTTCAAATCGAACCTCCTCAGACATTGTTAACCTCCCACGTGTTCCTCTGTGTTGACACAGTCATAGTTTCAAGACGAGAGCAGGTGCACGATTCGGTTTGTGCACGTTCAGGTGCGATCACGCCAGATTTCACTCCCCATTAATTCCTACTAGCGACGGGGGTGAAATATATTTCCCGTGCACTTGAATTGACCTCCTGTCACTCCCATGTCTCGCCACTGGCTCGTGTGAGAGAACAGGTTGGACTGAACTTTCATTTAATAATCCATCTAATAATTCCAGAAATGTTCTTGTACTTTTTTGTTCTGACAGATTTAGTTTTTCAGCAGCTGACTGTCGTTCTGCAGATGTTTTTTAAAAACAGCCGGACCCTGTGAGTCGGGCCGGACGCTGCTTCGGTGAAGTTTCCACCACTGCCGGAGAAAAGACTTGTTTCCAAATGGATAGCAGGTGTCACCTCAGACAAACATCTGCTTTATTTATTAGCCGTCATAAGCAGATGGGCAAATTAGGTAAACTACATGTAACCGTGGCAACAACAATGCAGTTCGGGAAAATAATCTCCGCGTGATGAAAGAGCTCTGAGTGAAACTGTCCTAAACATCTGGGTTTAAAACAAACTGAGTCATTTTGAACTTAAAAACTGAATCTGAATCTGTTTTGTTTCGTTAAGTGACTCGAGCTGTTTCTCTGTTCGGGGCTGAATCCTTCAGAAGCTGCGTTGAATACGATTATACAAATTGACTTCCTGAGAAATCAAATCTTTATTGTATTATTTAGATTTTGTAGTGAAAGGATTTTGAGCTTACATTTTATCAAGTGTAATAAAACATTTAATCTGTATCACTAATGTTCCTTGTTAAAAACTGCATCATTCATTCAGACTTTTAGCTGGAGTCTTATCTTGAGAAAAATGTCTTTCTCTTAAGCTTTTAAAGTCTCTAACAACAGAGGAAGTTCAGTGTAGAGCTGCAACGATTGTGTAACTCAATTCATGGATTTATTAATCAGCAGAAGATTAATCTGCAACTCTTTAAAAATATAAATCATTAAACGTTTTATTCTGCTCGGACAAAAGCAAGTCAGCAGTAAAACTTTGGCTCTAGGAAATTATAATAAGCATTTTCAACTCTCAATCAAATGAGTAGCCAATGAGTTTATGAACTCCTTCAAAGTTTCTAGTACTGTTTTATATTTTATAAAAACATAGACAATAATCTGTGACTAGTGACGATTGAAAACAAACAGAACTCCAGCACAACCACTCTCATGTGAAAATGACGATGTCCTCTCCATCGCTCTGTCACCTCATTAATCTTGAGAGTTAATCCGGTTTTCAATCTCTGCAGAAGAGGCGAGACTCCAGCAGACTGAATGAATCACGGAGGGATGGAACCGTGTGGGGTGGAAGTGTTGGTGGAAGAGTCGCTGTGAAAACAGAGGGGCACCACAACTCAGCACCTCATTTATTTGGACGTGTCAGCAGGAAATGCCGTCGTGAACACTGGAACCCAAACATTACACAGCTCCGACTCTCCGACAGGGAGGAGAGGAAGCTGTGGGTCGGGATTAAACAATGAAGAACAACAGGAGCTGAATCAAAAGGGAAAAATGATACAAGGATTTACTGCCAGAAGTGGATGTTGGTGCTATTACAGCTGTGTTCTTGTCATATTTTATCCATCAATGTGATTTCCTCATTTCTCTACTGGTGAACTCTGATGTGACAAGTTATAAATACCTTATTTTTCTTCCATTTATTCCCAATATAAATGGAAATCCATCAGGTTGTTGTGTAATCCTGCTGACAAGCAAACAAACAAATAAACTCCTTGATAGGATTTCCCACAAACTGACAATGAATCTATAAAATACTAGTTAATCCTTTATTTACCAGTAATACATCTTATAAACCCCTAATAAATGCTGCCTCAACAGAAAGTGGCACCTTTCATAGCTCTACTATATCGAGGATATGTTTTTTCTTCATTAAAGATATTGAATAGTCAAAGGTTTTATATAAAAAAAAACTGATTTATAAAATGTGAAGCAGCTTCATAGATTCATACATTGAACATTGACCAATGTACAAACTGGCTCAGAGTGAAAATCACTGCGCTGAGCAAGTTACTCAAATTACTCTTCAGAAACTTCCAGGAACTTTCAATTTCCAATAACTTAAAACACCGAGCATGATTGGCTCAAGTCCAATCTGCAAAAAAAAATCGTTGTTTTTCCATGTAGTTGACACGTAATGATCCATGGCTGCCGGGGGGGGGGGCGGGCGCAGGTCATTCCCTCAGGAGCCTCCTCATCAGTGTCAACTTGCAACAACTGAATGATTCCATTCACCGTGAAACGCAATCCACGGAAATATGCGAAGCAAAGTGGTTTCCTCCCCTTATTAGCGTCCTCGTAAATCAGGCCAATGGGGTGTCCCGTGGCGAGCCAGGCCGGCGTGTCCACTGAGCTGAGGCCAGCGGAGTGTTATGGCAGATAATAATAGGGCCTGAGGCCAAACTGGTTCCCATTAACCTGAGGACAGACCATAATAACTTCACAGAAGCAGAGACGCTGGAATCACACGAGTCGCATGGTGAGGGGTTATTCAAGATGAGGTTGTTTTTCATATCTTTGTCCCTTGATTATGAAATAGATAATAAACACTGATAACTGGATAATTCAGGGGCTCGTGGATCAAACTCGGAACTTGATCCAGATCCAGTTTCTCTTTTAATAACTGATAAATATAATGTTGTGGCCAAGCTGATGTTATATCTTCCTATAGATTATTTTGTCAAGGACCAATGAGCTGAAACTTAAATAAAATGTTACACTAAAGAAATATGTGGCATTTTTCTGTAAGAAATCCTCGACATAATCATTAAATTGTGGAAATAGTTGCTGGCTGATGTTGTTTTAAACCATTTATTGATTAAAGGGACTCTTACCTTTGTTGCATTTTTACACTTTTTGTGGATAAGGTTAAATTGGTATTAATAAGGTAATGACACTCTAAAATGCAAGACAGACCCACCAGGAGTAAAAACAAACAATTATTTCACTCTCATAATATTTAGTGAAAACTTCAACCAATAAAATTCTTCGGACCGAAGGACCTTATTGGCCGACAGACCTGTCTGTTTGCTGCATGGACATGCAGGTTTTCCGTCTGCTTCTTGTGGTGCATTCGGGCCCGCGTCATCAAGGCATGTGAATGTAAATGTATATAACTTACCGAATCCATTGCTTTGGTAAACAAAAACTCACGTGCGTGCGCGGAGGCAGTAGGTTGTAAGTCTGCTTGTAAATAAAGTTTCTTCAAAAAAACACTGCGGATGGGAACGAGGGGGTGGGGCATTGGAGGAAGGCGGGATGATTTGAATGTGCTGTAATTCTCAAATGCAACAAAGGTAAGAGTCCCTTTAAGTGAGAAATTTTTTCAGCAGCACTGAGAACAATCACAAGTTAATTAACTTAGTTCTGATTTACAACCTAAGTAAAGTGGCTTTTACTGTGATATAATTCCATCTACAACCAGACCATCATCTTCTTTATTGATATGAACAGCTGTTGTGTAGACAGCTTGTTTAAAAGTGTGTTTTTATGTTCTTAGGATAAAAAACACAGGATAAAATAAATCTCAGAAGCTGGAAACTGTATTTTTGTCTAGAAAAATGCTTGACATGATCATTTGATTATGGGAATAGTTGCTTATTAATGATGATTGATCGATAAATTGTGAAAAAGTGACTCATCACTTCAGCACCAGATACAATATATCTTGATATCTTCTCTAACATGAACTGAAATCCTCATAGACTCCTACACCAACCTTTTTTATGTTTCAACGAAATCTGCTCAGTGTTGTTTTGCACAATCCTGCTAAAAATCCAACAAACAGCAAAGAACACACAACTTCCCTGGTGGGGATAACAACATTTGTCTCTGCTGATCAACACACAGACGGGTCATACTCACCACAGGGCAGCGATCAAACAGCTGATGACACCAACTGCATTTGTCACAATAAATGCCGACTTCCCTTCAAGGCTTTGGACGCACTCATCTCCCAGCCCCCCCGATGTTTGTGAGTAACCACGATGCCAGTCAGGAATCCCGACTCGGGCTGCTGCTTACAGACAGACACTTAGCATCCTACTGTGCCCATGTGGTGTTCTTCAGATCAACTGGGATTCCCTCTGGATACTGGTAAACCGAAACCATTCCTCTCGCCCTCATCTATCAGGAGTCCTGTGGAGACTTGGACATCCAACACTTTTACGGCGGGAGATAAACTAAGGTTCAGCGAGAAGGGGAAATGGTGTGAAGGGGTGAAGTCCGCCGCGGCACTCGAGGCTACGACGACTTTTTTTACGGCCGCGTCTGACACTTTCAGGGCCGATCAGGATGGATCACCGCCACGCCGAGCGCCCACTACTAATGATGACGTGAGCGCAGAGGGCAGCGAGGAGGCATCCATCACATCCAGTGTGTCGGGAGCTTTATTGATCGTCCGCTAACGCTCTAATCCTTCGCACATGTCGGGTTTGTTGTACAGTGGCCCTGGATAACAGGGAGGACCGGAGCCAGGAGCACCGGTGTCGGTAGCAACTGTTGCTGACCTCTGCAGTTCTTCTCATACATCACCTCCCAGCAGCTGCCCTCTGAGACAGGCTGCTTCATCATCTGATGGTGGAACCAGTTAAATATGAGCTGGTGAAAGCTCCACGTCTCATCAATACCTGTTACTGACCTGACTTCTTCTCCAGATCCAGGACCACGGCGGCGGCGGCCACATCGGAAGCTGTTTGTGGATTGTGATTACAACGAGATATACAATGCGCCTGCTCACATATACTTAGGGTTGCAAAATTCCGGGAATATTCAAAGTTGGAAACTTTCCATGGGAATTAACGGGAATTAACGGGAATATATGGGAATATACGGGAATTAACAGGAATTAACGGGAATTAACCGGGAATAAACTGGAAATGTTGTGGGTAATTTATACTAACTGTATTTACCTTGTCATATACAGACATAAATATAAACATTTTGTTGTGTCATAGGCTGATTTGAGCCCTGAGGAAACTTTGGGCACTTGACTATATGCTTCTGCATCGTTGTGTCATTCTTAACAAAGGTCTTTGCACAGTATTTGCTAATGTACACAGCCTTTCCTTCTACATTGGATGGGGTGAAATGTCTCAACACATGAGATAGTGCACGTGGCTTTGTTCTGTAGAATAAGATGAGAAAAAAGTTTGTAAAAAAACACTAATGCAATGCCAGAGATATAAATAGTTAGCCAAACAATTGGAATCGTCTGTAAACATATTTTACAATTGATGGATAAATGAATGGAAATAGGCTAGATGAACAGATGAACAATCCTCAATCAGCATGCTAATATATTTTCCCAGTAATATCATGGAAACTTAACTGACTAGTCCTGCACTCTACAGCAGGCCTCAATAGCCCTGCTGTAGAGTGAAGGATGCTGGGAGTTATCTGTGCATGTGATGGAAGAATGCACAGGTGAGGGTTGATATTCAACTTGCAGCGTGTGATGCATTCCATACATCTTTAAAATAGAGTTTTGAATGATGTTTTTATTGCTCAGCGTTTAATTTGCATAGTTTTATTTTTTTCAAAATTTCCAAAATCCCCGAGCTTAATATTCCCGTGGAAAGTTTCCGGAAATTTACCGGAAACTTTCCACCCCTTTGCAACCCTACATATACTACACCGTTATTGGCTGTACTGCTATCAGTGTGATGGTCATTGCAGCTTATCTCTGTCAGGCTTTAGACACTGACGTCTTTTCTCACAAATGTTAATATTGTTATTTTGCTGACGTGCTCTGTTACACTCAGTGTTTTTAGTACTGTTGAGGAAGGTTTGACCATCCTCACACCATTAGGAGAATAGAGGATAGTGAATATGGGCTGTACAAATTAAATTCCTCTGATTTAGTAATCTTCTACTTTGCGTTTCTGCTGCACACCAGGTTGGGTTTTTATTTTTTATTTGTATTCTTGTTTATATCATGTCACATTCCTGACCAAGATAATTCAAAGTGATGAAAGGCATCATGGCCAAATAATAAATGAAACATAAGACAATACAAAAAAAACAGGCATTTAAAAAGAAATGAAAAGTTTAAAGAGGGCTTTAACACAGAATAGAAAATAGAAAGTGAACGCTGCTTCTCCATGTTTAGTTCTGACTCGTCCACCAGTCAGAGATGTCGCTCAGACAAAGCTGTTGTGTTACTTCTGGACATCTTATGCTGCTCCAGCTTTGCCCTGAGCTCTGCAGTTTGTCTGTGGAGAACCTCCACAGCCTCGGCATTAGCACGGATCTTGATGAGGGTTTTATCTTTGGTTGCTTTCTGTTCCTCCAGCTCCTGACGGAGATCCACGAGGTGATGATGATAGGTCTCACCTTCTGTCTCCAAACGGATTTTCAACTCATATCTCAAGGTCTTCACCCTCTGCATCGCAACAGTTAGAGACTCTCCCTGTGCAATAAGAGACTTGTTCTTTTCAATTATATCTGCAAGGCTGAAAGGAAGCTTTGGAGTTGCAAATTGGAGAGGCTCTCTCTTATTGTCAAATTGTTTGACTGCAACGTGGAATTCATTTTCCCTCTGCAGGTCATTATTAAAACCCTGTATCAGTCCTGACTGAATATTGTTTTCTTCAGTGTCCTTCTCGGAATCGATCTCACTGAGACTCTCTGCCTGAGAAGGAAGATCTTGCTGTTCCTGCAGTGAGGCTTCATCCTTCAACACATCACCCCTGTTGTCTTCAATCACCTGACCAATGAACTGATCTTCCTGCTCTTGACTCCAGGTCTGCTCCTTCTGCAGCTCGTCTACAGGACTCCCAACCTGATCTAAAGGGATCTGGTTCTCTTCAGACTCCAGCTCCAGCTCGGTATTGATCTCACTGAGACTCTCAGCCTTAGATGGAAGATCTTGCAGTTCCTGCAGTAAGATGTCAGTCGTCAAAACTACTGCCTCAGATTCTTCAATAAGAGACTCAACCTGGTCTGAAAGAAACTGATATCCGTCGATCTCCAGCTCCAGCTCGGTATTGATCTCACTGAGACTCTCAGCTTCATCGGGAATATCTAATAAATGCTGCAGTAAGATGTCACTCTTCAACACCACTGCCCCAAATTTCTCCTCAAGAGACGCAACCTGGTCTAAAAGAAACTGGTACTCTTTAGGCTCCATCTCCATCTCGGTAGTGTGGTCACTGAGTCTGCCAGACTGACAGAGAGGATCTTGCAATTGCTGCAGTAAGATGTCAGCCTTCATCCCCCCTGCCTGATACTCGTCCATCAGTTCATCCAAGAAATCATCTTCCAGCTGATGACTCTGCGCTGTGATGATCTCACTGAGACTCTCAACCGTAGAGGGAAGATCTTGCTGTTCCTGCAGTGAGGATTCATCCTTCAGTACATCACCCCTGTTGTCTTCAATCACCTGATCAATGAACTGATCTTCCTGCTCTTGACTCCAGGTCTGCTCCTTCTGCAGCTCGTCTGCAAGACACCCAACCTGATCTAAAGGGATCTGGTTCTCTTCAGACTCCAGCTCCAGCTGGGTATTGATCTCACTGAGACTCTCGGCTTCATGGGGAAGATCTTGTACCTGCTGCAGTAAGATGTCACTCTTCAACGCCATTGGCTCAAATTTCTCCTCAAGAGGTGCGACCTGGTCTAACAGAAACTGGTACTCTTTAGGCTCCATCTCCACCTCGGTAGTGTTGTCACTGAGTCTGCCAGGCTGACAGAGAGGATCTTGCAATTTCTGCAGTAAGAAGTCAGCCTTCATCCCCCCTGCCTGATACTCGTCCATCAGCTCGTCCAAGAGATCATCTTCCAGCTGATGAATCTGCCTGGTGATGATCTCACTGAGACTCTCAACCGTAGAGGGAAGATCTTGCTGTTCCTGCAGTGAGGATTCATCCTTCAGTACATCACCCCTGTTGTCTTCAATCACCTGATCAATGAACTGATCGTCCTGCTCTTGACTCCAGGTCTGCTCCTTCTGCAGCTCGTCTGCAAGACACCCAACCTGATCTAAAGGGGTCTGGTTTTCTTCAGACTCCAGCTCCAGCTCGGTATTGATCTCACTGAGACTCTCAGCCTTAGATGGAAGATCTTGCATTTCCTGCAGTAAGATGTCAGTCTTCAAAGCTACTGCCTCAGATTCTTCAATAAGAAACTTAACCTGGTCTGAAAGAAACTGATATCCGTCAGTCTCCATCTCCAGCTTGGTATTGATCAAACTGAGACTCTCAGCTTCATGGGGAAGATCTAGTACATGCTGTAGTAAGATGTCACTCTTCAACGCCACTGCCTCAATTGTCTCCTCAAGAGACCCGACCTGGTCTAAAAGACACTGGTACTCTTCAGGCTCAATCTCCACCTCGGTAGTGTGGTCACTGAGTCTGCCAGACTGACAGAGAGGATCTTGCAATTGCTGCAGTAAGATGTCAGCCTTCATCCCCCCTGCCTGATACTCGTCCATCAGTTCGTCCAAGAAATCCTCTTCCAGCTGATGACTCTGCTCTGTGATGATCTCACTGAGACTCTCAACCGTAGAGGGAAGATCTTGCTGTTCCTGCAGTGAGGATTCATCCTTCAGTACATCACCCCTGTTGTCTTCAATCACCTGATCAATGAACTGATCTTCCTGCTCTTGACTCCAGGTCTGCTCCTTCTGCAGCTCGTCTACAAGACTCCCAACCTGATCTAAAGGGATCTTGTTCTCCTCAGACTCCAGCTCCAGCTCGGTATTGATCTCACTGAGACTCTCAGCTTCATAGGGAAGATCTTGTACCTGCTGCAGTAAGATGTCACTCTTCAACGCCATTGGCTCAAATTTCTCCTCAAGAGGTGCGACCTGGTCTAACAGAATCTGGTACTCTTTAGGCTCCATCTCCACCTCGGTAGTGTTGTCACTGAGTCTGCCAGCCTGACAGAGAGGATCTTGCAATTTCTGCAGTAAGAAGTCAGCCTTCATCCCCCCTGCCTGATACTCGTCCATCAGCTCGTCCAAGAGATCATCTTCCAGCTGATGAATCTGCCTGGTGATGATCTCACTGAGACTCTCAACCGTAGAGGGAAGATCTTGCTGTTCCTGCAGTGAGGATTCATCCTTCAGTACATCACCCCTGTTGTCTTCAATCACCTGATCATTTAACTTATCTTCCTGCTCTTGACTCCAGGTCTGCTCCTTCTGCAGCTTGTCTGCAAGACACCCAACCTGATCTAAAGGGGTCTGGTTCTCTTCAGACTCCAGCTCCAGCTCGGTATTGATCTCACTGAGACTCTCAGCCTTAGATGGAAGATCTTGCATTTCCTGCAGTAAGATGTCAGTCTTCAAAGCTACTGCCTCAGATTCTTCAATAAGAAACTTAACCTGGTCTGAAAGAAACTGATATCCGTCAGTCTCCATCTCCAGCTTGGTATTGATCAAACTGAGACTCTCAGCTTCATGGGGAAGATCTAGTACGTGCTGTAGTAAGATGTCACTCTTCAACGCCACTGCCTCAATTGTCTCCTCAAGAGACCCGACCTGGTCTAAAAGACACTGGTACTCTTCAGGCTCAATCTCCACCTCGGTAGTGTGGTCACTGAGTCTGCCAGACTGACAGAGAGGATCTTGCAATTGCTGCAGTAAGATGTCAGCCTTCATCCCCCCTGCCTGATACTCGTCCATCAGCTCGTCCAAGAAATCATCTTCCAGCTGATGACTCTGCTCTGTGATGATCTCACTGAGACTCTCAGCTTTATAGGGAAGATCTTCCAGCTCCTGCAGTGAGGATTCATCCTTCAACACATCACCCCTGTCTGCTTCAATCACCTGATCAATGAACTGATCTTCCTGCTCTTGACTCAACGTCTGCTCATTCTGCAGCTCGTCCACAAGACACCCAACCTGATCTAAAGGGATCTGGTTCTCTTCAGACTCCAGCTCCAGCTCGGTATTGATCTCACTGAGACTCTCAGCCTTAGATGGAAGATCTTGCAGTTCCTGCAGTAAGATGTCAGTCGTCAAAGCTACTGCTTCAGATTCTTCCATAAGAGACGCAACCTGGTCTGAAAGAAACTGATATCCGTCAGTCTCCATCTCCAGCTCGGTATTGATCTCACTGAGACTCTCAGCTTCATGGGGAATATCTAATAAATGCTGCAGTAAGATGCCACTCTTCAATGCCACTGCCTCAATTGTCTCCTCAAGAGACCCAACCTGGTCTAAAAGACACTGGTACTCTTTAGGCTCCATCTCCACCTCCGTAGTGTGGTCACTGAGTCTGCCAGACTGACAGAGAGGATCTTGCAATTGCTGCAGTAAGATGTCAGCCTTCATCCCCCCTGCCTGATACTCGTCCATCAGCTCATCCAAGAAATCATCTTCCAGCTGATGACTCTGCTCTGTGATGATCTCACTGAGACTCTCAACCGTAGAGGGAAGATCTTGCAGTTCCTGCAGTGAGGATTCATCCTTCAGTACATCACCCCTGTTGCCTTCAATCACCTGATCAATGAACTGATCTTCCTGCTCTTGACCCCAGGTCTGCTCCTTCTGCAGCTCGTCTACAAGACTCCCAACCTGATCTAAAGGGATCTTGTTCTCCTCAGACTCCAGCTCCAGCTCGGTATTGATATCACTGAGACTCTCAGCTTCATGGGTTAGATCTAGTACATGCTGCAGTAAGATGTCACTCTTCAACGCCACCGCCTCAAATGTCTCCTTAAGAGACGCAACCTGGTCTAAAAGACACTGGTACTCTTTAGGCTCCATCTCCACCTCGGTAGTGTGGTCACTGAGTCTACCAGCCTGACAGAGAGGATCTTGCAATTGCTGCAGTAAGAAGTCAGCCTTCATCCCCCCTGCCTGATACTCGTCCATCAGCTCGTCCAAGAAATCATCTTCCAGTTCGTGACACTGCTCTAGGATTATCTCACTGAGACTCTTAGCCTTAGAGGTAAGATCTTGCAGCTCCTGCAGTGAGGCTTCATCCTTAAACACATCACCCATTTCTGCTTCAATCACCTGATGATGACCAATGAACTGATCTTCCTGCTCTTGACTCCAGGTCTGCTCCTTCTGCAGCTTGTCTACAAGACTCCCAACCTGATCTAAAGGGATCTTGTTCTCTTCAGACTCCAGCTCCAGCTCGGTATTGATCTCACTGAGACTCTCAGCTTCATAGGGAAGATCTTGCATTTCCTGCAGTGAGGCTTCATCCTTCAGTACATGAGCCCTGTCTGCTTCTATCACCTGGTCAATGAAGTGATCTCCCTGCTCTTGACTCCAGGTCTGCTTCTTCTGCAGCTTGTTTGCAAGACTCCGAACCTTGTCTGACAGAGTCTGGTTGTCTTTATTGGTCTCACTGACACTGTTAGCCTGGAGTTTGTCCATAGTAATCTGTAGATTATTTTGAACAATCGCCAATGCTTTTTGTCTCTCTGTCAGTAAGCTACTGATCTTGCTCTTTTCTGTGTGGAGCGTTCAGAATGCCTTTAAGGTCTCTAACCAGCTTCATTAAACTACTTGTAGGTCATTGATGTCTTTGATCTTTGCCCTTTATTTGGTTTATTGGTGTTAACCAACATCAAAGGGTTGGTAATACTTTGTTGTTGTGTCATAGTCGGCGTGGTTTTGCAGTAGCTTCAGGAACAATGCACCAACACAGTTGATGGCGGTAATGCACATTGATGTCGGTTGCTATCTGTCAATTAACTGATGAAGAACATCAAGGTGCATTACCGCCATGTACTGCTGTACTTCTCCTTGGAAATAGCATTTATTTATTGGAAGAGGGAGTATTCTCTCCGTTACTGAAAGAGACAGTCATGGAAAAATAATTTTATATATGCTATATAACTCTGATTCATATTCAAAAGCTGTAGGTGGCGGTAATGCAACTTGTCGTCGGTTGCCACCCACTAATAAACCGAGCAAAGAAGGAGAACATTTACCATGAGGCTGAATATGAATAAATAATCAATTAACTTGCAAATTTTTCTAAAATGGTGCTGTTGTCAAGGCCAATGACAAACAAGCAAATAATATATTCCTAGAATAATCAGTGTTGCAAGCAATAGTCAAAATTAGCCCACTTTTAAAATGCGTCTCCTCAATCAGCACGAAAAGCTCTGACCTGAGTTACAGAGGAGAAACTGACCAACACAAATACATGCATATTGCTGTGGCACCACTTTTATACCTGATAACTACTCTCATACATTCAGACCTTCTGGCAGATCTCAGGATTCAAGATGACACCGCCTCATCTCTCCAGCGCTCCCATCTCATTTTGTCATAAATTTTAATGAGCCGGGGGGTCAAGTGATCCATTAGAGTTATTCTAATGATTTGGCTGCATCCAGTGAGGTAAACAAAAGATTTTGCCAGACGCATTTAATCCTTTACAAGTTGTAAAATCTATAGGGGAGGTAGGCGTTATTAGCGAGGGGGGTTTTGTGGACGGCAGCTGGTGTGGATACACTCACTATTCCCCTCGGTCATAAACACTTTTTAATTAACTCTAAAATTGTCAGGCTGTGGAGCCCGAAGTTCTGATTCTGGTTTGTACCGTGAACGAGGATAAAACGAGTCCAGATGTATTTAAAATGACCGTTAAGTGGAGGCCCATCATCAGCACTGTACTCCTGTTTCATAATAATTTCATTTTATTTAATTTCCTATACAAGCAATAATAATTCTAATTAAACTATTCAAAACGTCGTAGCAACAGTATATTTCTGGCTACTTCCACTTCACCACATTTTGGAAGGAAACTCTCTTAATTTACCATATTTAAAAAGTTAGTGTCTGGAAATTATACAATAACTCGACAATGTCTAATGTTGAATACGATATCCTACTTTTCCAATATATAAGTGTTCACCAGTTCATGCATAAGCACCAATATTAACAAAATAATATAAAGGGACCTTGTTGGTCATTAATCATAAAGTTGTCATTTCCCTGCTTCTTTCCACTATAGTTTATGTTAATATATAGTTAATTTAAATGTCATTCCACAAGATTTTCTCGAAGCGATACAATAGAATATAATATTGCTATTGGTGAACTGCAAATGACGGCTTTTAACAGCCACAGTTGAAATGTTTCTCGGGTCATAAGATATAAAGGTGATTGAGCTGCATTTCAGGAATTTGAGGTTACGGCAGCACGACGAACTGCAAGAGGTCCTGGATCTGATCTTCCAAGATGAGGAAGCAGATAGTGAGTTGGAGGAGGAGGGAGACATCATGGAGGAAGACTCTGATGAAGATGTCTCTGAGGAAGAAGAGCAGGCAGCACGGAGACATTTAAATAAAAAAACAATACTATCTGTTGTTCCTCACTTCCACATCAAGTCGCAGAAAGTCAGTCGAGTGACTCGGTTTTAATGGTTATCACGGTTATACGTGTTTTTAAAATGAATCCAAACAGTTCCAGAATGTTCTTTCCATTCGATTTCAATAAAATATATTGAAATCACAGCAGCCGTTGTGTTTTCATGTCTTTGGTAAAACAGAACATGCTAGTTTATGTTTTTCTCCAGCAACGATTGGTGTAAAAACCTAAAAATACACTCTCCCTGTTCTTTGAAACATTAATCTAGGATGAATCATCCATGTATTAATGTCAGATATGAATGATATGAATAGATCTGGAGTTCAGTGTAGAGACGTGTTATGAGGGAATTCTGGGCCCGGGTTCAAACTGAGCAGGACCATACTGTGAAGGCTTGAAATATGAACATAGGTTTAAATAGTATTTTTAACGTGTGCTGTCAGACCGACCAGGAAACCAAGACAGAGCCTCACTCACATCCCTGCATCCCCCCCGCCCCCCCCCCCCCTGCTACCCCGAGAGGGATTTACACTTTGACCCCAAGAGTCAACTTCTGTCTTTTTTTTAGACTCAACTCCAGCTCCCTCCCTCCATCCCTCCCTCCCTCCCTCCATCCCTCCTTCCCTCCATCCACCAACTGCACCCAGAACAATGGCTTATTCTCCTGCGCCAGTCCTCCATTACGGGTCCTGTGGCTTGGCAGTGCAGCCGGCCTCAGATTTCAACCACATGTACTGCGCTCAAATCGAAAGAGTCAGGCCTGGCAGCGCGGCCACATAGCTGAGGGAGACACGGAGAAAAACTGCGAGCGGAGGAGGGGCGGAGACGTGGAGGAGGAGGAAGAGGAGGAGGACCGAGGGGAAGAGGGAGAGAAAATAGAGAAAGAAGTGATGTAAAGAGTGAATAGCCGAGGGGACGGGCAGAGAAGTGCACAGACAGAACAGTTGACGAGGACACGTAGATTCTGGCTTTAGCACCGACAGGTCAGGACACACAGAGGTCAGCTCTCGGGGGGGCCATCAGGGCCAGCAGGGAGGGATGACCTCGCCTTGACCCTCACTCTGGAAGCTCTGTGTTGTAATTCACAAACCTCACGGACAGTAGCATTTCTGATGGAATCAAAACAAAGCAACTCAACATGGAAGGTTTTTATTTTGAGGGCAGGCCGTCATATTCCAAATCTGCTAACCGTCATCTGGGATCCTCGGCAGAGAAACCTGAGAGATTCTCCGAAAAAAGTTTACAAAGAGGTTAAAAAACAAGCAGCAAAATGAAAACACCGGGTGTTGCCATCGCTTTTTTTTCCCCAAAGTGATCGCTCAGTCGTCTGGCGCTGAGGCCGGCGTGGACTCGGGCGCCGAGCCGATACATCTGGGCCTCGGAAGTTCACTGTCAAATGTAATTTGAACGTCTCAGACGATCGTGTCATTAATGTGACAACTCAGAGTTGGAGGCTTTTCACCTTTTCTTCCTCCGGCGTGAGGAGAGAAAACGAAGAGGAGGAAAGACACTTCACAAACACATCAGGATATGTTCGGACATGTGTTCTTTCAATGAGATCTTCTCTGCAAACAGACATGATCCATCTCCTGTGACGTCTGCGTGTAGAAGCACCAGGAAGCTTTCTGTGGTTTATTTCAGTCTCTAAGTGTTCTCTGTTTTAGTAAATCTCTGTTGTGCGTGTGTTCTAGTTGTTTTCATGTCTGCACACTCTGTTTCTGTTTCCTGTCTTATTTTGTAGTCTCTGTTCCTTGTGTGTTGCTTCCGTCTTCACTTCCTGTCTTTGATTGTCAGCCCTGCCCTCATGTGTTTCACCTGTGTTCAATTGCCCCTGCCTTCCCTGTGTATTTAAGCCTCTGTGTTTCCCTTTGTCTTCCATGGTGCAGTCCTGATCTCCTGAGCTTTGAATCCCTGCGTAAGCTTCGTTGGGTTTTGTTTGTTACCTGTTAATGTTTTGTTTTGTTAGAAGGAGCCTCTTCATCTTTGAATCCACGTGTAAGTCTTGTTGTTTTTTCCCCCATTAGTTTTCATGTTTGTTTGTTAGTTAAAGAGCTTCTTAAATACCTTTTTATTTTAAAATCTCTGCATCTGGGTCCATCTTCATCTAAACCGTAACCCCCAGATTATATAAATGTCTAATCCAACACGATTGAATGGACAAATTGCAGTAAAGTCCCTTTACTGTCCCGTTCCCCCGGCTCTGTGGGAAGAAAAGAGCATTTGGGGACAGCGGAGGTTGTGTCGAAGGTAAGTGAGGACGCATTAAGTCCTGGCCTCGGCTCTGAGGTTGTTTGGAAAACAGTGGACGACGCCTGGAGGGGGTAGAAGGCCGATCGGAGCCAGTCCTCATGAGGTGACTCCAGGCCTAACGAGAGCTGAAGCAACCCGACACCCGGACAGATGTTCCACAAGCTCCGGAGACCCTGTTTTCAATTTGGCATCATTTGCTCTCTCTCCTCCGCACCGATGCTTAATCTTCATTTCTTATTCCACCTCACAGACGCTGCTGGATTCCGGTTGTTTCCTCGTGGCTCAATCAGACTTAACAAGCTGGAATTGGGGTTGAAGGTGAAGAGCAACGTTCGGGGGGGGGGCAGAGCGGAGAGAGGACGAGGATAAAGACGTCCATTCAGCCGGTGTCCTCTGTTGTGACAACATCCTGTTGACGGCTCACATCTGCAGCTATCGAATTCCCCAAAGTCCCGATTGTTTGAATCCGAGCCGTTTGATGTCGTGTTGGATTTAGAAAAAAACAGATTGTGCTCAAAGGTCACGTCCTTTCGGGTTGTAGGTTCTGCTCCATAAATCTGGTCCCGAGCAGATAGAGCGCAGAGTCACATCTGTTCCGATCGACTGTAAATCAAATGTAATTTGCGCGAAAGATAATATTGGACGATGTGGCGCTTGATGGCGGCGTCCAAGCGCTCCAGCGGGCCGCTCATCTGCACACTTCAAAGACAATGATGTCGGGGGAGTAAACACGAGAGGTTACAGGACAGTGTTGTCAGTGAGTGGCAGCGATCCGGTTCTCTCGGTGCTAACGACGCCAGGAATCACATCTGGAGCCGCCTGCACCGACTCAATTCGAGTTCAAACGGAGCCGAGTGCAGATTTACATGTTGCTTCATTACAGTGGATTCCGTCACACAGAATAAGGCTCATGTCGGGATTAGTCTTTACTAAATATTTGTGGCATCTGACGACCAGGTGAACCTGCAGCATGTTCCCTCATCCCTCATCCAGATGTTAATCCATCCATCCAGATGTTAATCCATCCATCCAGATGTTAATCCATCCGACCAGTATCTGTTCTGCTGTTATCAGGTCATCAGGAGGCTGGAGCCAATCACAGCTGACATCAGGAAAGAGACTCTCCACAGATGTTTAGATAAACAACCATTCAGTCAACATTCACAACTACAATGATCCTAACCCCACTGTACGTGTCTCTGGACTGTGGGAGGAGCCTACCTGACCTGAGGAAACATTAGCCTGCTTATAGATTCACAATATAAACATAGGTCTGTTTTGTTTAAGTTGGCTCATTCTAAAATGGATGAAAACTCCATAATACATATTTAATACGTGGAGATACTGTGCGTGAATACATGAATAAAGCTTCAGCATAAACATAAGGTCGCCATATTTTAAAACCCCCCGACCCTCAACATGTGCTTGTGATTCATAATTCATTTCATCAGGACGACGGGTGATTTGTTTCAGAGCTTTCAACGCCGTGGACACCATGAACCCAGCATTCTTATTGGCTGGATAAGGGAGGGAGCACGCCCCCTGGATGTCTTTATGTGTATTAACTACACGTTAGCCTTAGCCAGATGCTAGCAACAATGATAAACTGATTCATAGACAGACTTACAGACCAATTGATGTTTAATAAGATGAGCAGTACATAGTTATTGTTATTTTGGATCAGGTTACATAATATGAGATTCAATGTAGATTCAACACTTCTGTGTGACGCAGTTTATCTGGAATCTTAAAATCAAAATGTTATAAATGTGAAAACTGGGACATTTTGGTGTTGCACATATATTTTTCAGTTATTGTAATTGTTTTCTCTGTCCCTCATGTCACGATTTGTAACTCCACGTTGTCTCGTCTTAGCAGCTAAAAACTGAAATATAGGACAAACAATATTGTTTCTTTTTAAAGTACTCTCCTTATCTGGACATGTTGAGTAAACCATATCAGATTATTAAGATAGATTTTTTTCACTAGAAGTTCATTTTCAGTCCAGTTCTTCAAAAGTCCGACCCCTGAATATCTCAGAGTGGAGCAATAGAGACGTTTCACTGCTGATTCACACAAATACCAGAATCAGAATCAGAACCAGAATTAGAATCAGAAGGTATTTATTGCCAAGTAGGTTTACAACTACCTGGAATTTGCTCTGGTTATTGGTGCATACAATGAACATAGAAACATAAAAACATTATAAATACACCACACATACGAAAAACAATATATATTTACTCACTATTTACTTCTTATTTACTCACTTTTTCTAATATGTATACAAAGTAACATTTATTTAGACATAAACATTTCTATATAAAAATATATAAAAGATAAAAGATATAAAAAGTCATTTCACTGGTGAACCTGAATTTGGTAAATAGCTGGTTTGAAACAACCTTATACATAAAAAAACTTAAAATAGTTAACAAGTGTGACAGCAGGAATACAGAACAACTCTATTACCGACTCTATTATCTATGAATCTCTACGAAACTCCACAGGATGAAATTAACCCCATTCATCTCCGATTCTCCCTTTTACAGTGAAACACGATTCCTTCGGCTTCTTACCGGCTGACACCGAGTGGGCGGGGCCTCTCGTGGGCGGAGCCTCTCTGTGCCGCCATGCAGACGTCAGAAACGCCTCATTCTGCTGTTTTTCCTCAGCACTAACATGTTATGTCTCCAGCGAGTGGCCGGGGACGGTCAGCACTTCACTCCAGCGAAGGGGATTCGACTGGCACCCCCCCCCCCCCCTTACCCCTTACCCCTTGACTCTTCCTTGTTTTTCCACGACAGCCACATAATTTCAAGGCTGTAAAATTGGCTACAGTTTAACGCGCTTGGTAAATCTCCAAGTGCGAGTGGCGAGCGCCGAGTCCTGACAGACGCTGACCACACCTGCTCCAACAGCTCAGCGTTATTCAGCCGATGTTTCACACCAGAGAAACAGATTCATAAAGTCTTTTTGAAAAGCCCAGTGTCTCGGCGCTGCTCAGTGTAACAGAGGAGCTTTGTGTCATCGTGTGAGAAAGCAAACGTTGACTTGACCCAGGTCGGCGGTTGAAGTGAATTCTGGGCGTCGGAGCTTCACCCGGGACAAAGAGTTAAATGTGTGTAATAGTGAGATGAGGGCGCGCTGACAGATTCAATTAGGAGGCTGCTGCAGAGTCCTGGGAGAATCACGGTGTTTCTGACAATCCTCCACGCCTCCTGACTGCTTCGATCATCTGAATTACGTCTTCTCATTGGCCGGGAGCTAATGGCGAGCGAGCACCGCTTGACTTCCTGTTGGAACCCGACATGAGAGGTATTTACGTCCCCGGCTCTGGTGGAGCACTCCTCCTCCGGGTCGGGCCTGGGACTCGCAGCTCGTGACCTCCGAGCCCGAGCGGAGACACGAAGCAGCTGGAGCTCCGACGGGATCCAAGTGCTCTCGAGCAAGGCACTTACAGCTCAGCTCCATTACAGCTGAACTGAAGGAGCAGCTGTGAGACTTCTGACCTGCCGGTGATCGCTGAAGCTCTATATTCAGAACAGACACAATATCGTCATTATGTTGGAGCTCAGCGGTGAAGTTCATAACTGGATTGTTAAACGCTGCATGATTTGAACATAAAGAGACGAATGAGCCAAGAGCAATATTACTGGATGATTACTGGAGGTAATAATATTAAACCATCATCTGTTCCAGTGTTTCTTTGTGTCGGTGTAACCTGACACCTGAAACAGTTTCTGGATTTGAATTTGATTTGTATTTTTGTTGGAGATATGGATCATTAAAAGACCAGAAAGTACAAATTATATCCTGTTTTCCATCTGCTTTGCTTCTCCTCATCTCATCACATTTATGAAGACGAGCACTGTTGAGGTCTAATCTTTAAAGTTCCCTCGTGTCTGAACACGTCTTCATACCCGGGTTAAATTAACAGCAATCAATTAATCAATCAAGAGTCAATCAAGAGAAAAGTAAATTAAAGATCTGGGATGTAAACTGTTGTTCAAACACACAAAGTTTCCTTCCATCTTCAGCTCAACACAGAGACTCAGTCAAACAACTCTGGAAGATATTCACTGTCAGAATCGTGAGAGCTACGAGTTGGATCATCAGATAAATACATTTTTAAACACGGACAGTTTAAACAACAGTTTTTAGATGTTGATGTTTGAGACGAAACAAAGACAAACTGTTCCTCTGCATCCTCTTTTTTGCAAATATCTGAAATCCTTATGAAACACTCATGACTCTGTGTGTAAATCTCATTTCTGCTCCTTGGATCTGCAGCGCTGGCATGTGTGTGTGTGTGTGTGTGTGTGTGTGTCCTCCACATGTAAAGCACACAAGTCTATTTCTGGAGCCCAGGTAACAGGTGAACATTCAGTTGACTGCTGTTTGCGTGGTTGGACGTCTGCGCTACACAACCTGCAGCCAAGTCCCCGAGCAGCAGTGAAACCAGCAGATTGAAATACGTTCTGGATTTCAGATTCAGGGTCAAACTGCGTTAACGGCTTGGAGCGGCTCCATCTTAAATGAGACGCTCAGACTGAACCACATTCGCATCCAGATACAACAACGACCATGTCTGTCGCAGGTTCACCTGAAAATGTGCTGGAGCACTTTCCCCCCCCCGCTCAGCTTCAGGGAGCTTAGACAAACTGAACCACACACGGACACACGTGGACCGAGGAGGGAAAACGCCGGCGACTCCGGGTTTAAACTCCGGACGCACTCGAGCTCCGCGGTGAGAAGTCGCTCGTGGACAAAGGGTGCGATGACAAAATGTGCATAAATACAGCAGGAGGCTAACGAGTGTGTGTGTGTGGGTTGCACGGCCTGCAGAAACACACAAGGGTACGCAAACAGCGATTAACGCTAATTACCCCCCCGATGACTTGTAAGAAAAATAATAACGGTAAGGATTGTTTGCACAGCAGGTTCTGGAGGGCGGAACATAACAAGACGTCACGTCGCAGTGAGTGACACGAGCAGCACACTGTTGTGTTTGCTGCTCAACAACATCTTGAAATCATCTCAAACACAGAGTCGTGTCGTTTCCTGAACGTGTTTTTAAACGTGTTTATTTACTGTAGGATCTGGATCATGAATTATTACGTTGCACTGACGAACAAACGCTGCTGATTTCCACCAGGGCAGCAAAGCTCTTAATGAGTGGATGGATGGAGGTAGAGGAAAGTTAGAGGGGCCACCAACGTGGAGCTTTTTAACGGTGTCTATGGAATAAGTGCAGGTGATTAAAACATTACACAGACGTTAGCGTCTTGGCAGCCGGCAGGTAGTTTAAAGAACAATGCACAGGGCAGCAGTTGGTTTTAATCACTGCGGTTATGTTACTTTCCATTTTCTCCACATTCTTCCACTCCTTGTTTTTCAGATGAACGTGCGCTGATCATGATTTATTATAAATTTACTTAATTGAATAGAAAAGTTGTTTTTTACAGTATTTTCCTCAGCTTGGTTTTGAATTCTGTGATTTTTGTCATAATGTGATGTCATTTCTCTGAGAATATTAAACTGCTTCATATCTATAAACTCTGTACAACTTAAGATAACAGGAAATGTTAGTGAATAAATCATTATAAATTATAAAAGTACAGTATTTTGTGTCTAAAATTCAAAAACTAAAGATAACAGACATCAAATTTGAAAAGAAAAATGCATAAAATGTATCGATGGGAAAGATTTGTACATAGACACATTCAAATATTTCTTAACCCTCCATACATTATTGGAAGAAAGTAAAAGTTTTTGAGATATGCTCACTTCTCTCCTTCCATTCTCTGGCGCCTCTGTGTGATTATGAACATGGTTTCCACCGCATATAAGTTCACATGATGACATCATCACAAACATACAACATCGTGATGTAGAAAACTGAGGTCTTGGCTTTCCGCTACAAAAAAAATGAATGTTCTAACTATTGTGGTTTTTGTTTTAGTCCAACGTGAATCATGCAAACACCAATCTCTTGTGGGCAGAAGAGGGAAATCCCCGGGTGTCACCACGGGTTGTTACCACAGTTTACAGCGCTGGTAATATAACGTAATGATGTCATCACAAGAACACAATGTGACGAGGTCAAAGAAAGAAGCTTCAGCGTTCCTGCACGAAAATACTGAACGTTCTACTTTTTATAGTTTAAGATTTAATCAGGATCACGTAAACAACAGCATCCTGCAGATCTGCCTGCAGGACGCTTTTTATTTCATGCTGTAAAATTAAATAAAAAATTATTATAACATCATGACATCACTCACACTAATGTACAGTAAAATACATGGATTTGGCAGCAAAGCCAAGAGGAACATGGATGTAATTAGGTTTTTTTTCCCGGTGCCGTGACATTTTTATATCTGCCCTGTAGCTCGGTGTGTAAGTGTGAAGCAGTTCATCAAGTGGACACTGCTCTTAACTTTTTACTGTAATAAACCCTCGTTTACATGAAGCTCCCACAGACCTGCGCTGTGGAAAACCCCTAAAATCTGCAGTGTATCTCGAAAATTAGACGAGTGGATTTATTTTTTTGTGGCTCGGTTGCTAGAAAACCACGTGAGGTTCTACGTGCTCTGCTCTCGATGAAAGAGCTAAAGACCAACACCCAGTTCTCAGGCCCTGAAACCTCTGAATGTAGATTTGTTTTTTCACGGTCGAGCATTTCAGAGCTGTAAAGTTTTATATGAGAAAATTATAAAGAGCTGAGATCATTAGTTTGAACAACAAGATGACCTCCCTGTTTGTTTTCCACCGAATTATATTTCTGTTTATCAGTCAGACGCTCACTCTATGAAAGTGACTCAGTGTCGGTCGTGAACTCACTGGAGCAAAATGTCTGTGGAAAATCTAAAAACGAATCATAAAGAGACAGGAAACATCAATAAGGCTAATTTCCTCGGAATCATCCATAAATACTATTTCATCTAATTGACGTGTTCAGACAAACCCAAAATAGTGGATGTCTGATGTTAATAACATCTTGAAATCTCTTTTTAACCTTCATCAAATAGTGAGTCTTTGTCTAAAGACCTCTCACAATTTAGATAATCAAGGAAAAACGAGCTTGGACCCATGATTTTACAGTTTTGGACCCGGAGCAGCCATCTTTAATTGGCTTTTGTCGTTATAATTGATTGATTGATTGGGATGTGCAAATTCTATAGATACATAGCGACAGAAATTAATCCACTTACAGTTCGATATGAAGCTAATTTCTGATCAGATCATGTTTTCATGTTAACATGAGAAAACTCTGAAACTCAACCACGTCAGTGAACGACTCTGACGTGATTCCATTATTTCATTGCTGCCATTTTTAGATATTCTATTTATCTATCATTATATATATATCATAAGTTTACAGTTACATATTGTGGTTATTGCCTCAATCTGACCACAGACGAGGCCTTGGATACGACCACCACTCCCACCACTCCCACCACTCCCACCACCCCCCCCCCCCCGCCCACCTCCCAGTGACTCTGCTGCAGTTAATAAATGTGACGCAGTATTCAGTCTAAAATAGAAGTTGCCTGTGAACAGGATCCAGCAGCTGCCACCGCAGCGTAATTGGAAAAACTCTCAGTAATAATGTATGTGGATGTAATTTCTAGGAGACAGCTTGTTATTGAATGACATTCGGTTTTTCATAACTTTTATGAAAATAGCTTTTTAATGTCCCCAAAATTTTGTGACGCATGAATTTACACACGACTCAAACCAGTGGGAGCTGATGAGTCACTTTGAAAACTGCTGAGTCAACATCCGAGTCGTGCTGTGTTACTGAACTCACACAGTTTATTAGGAAGCAGATGAGAAATATGACTTTTTAAAACTGTGAACTCGCAGCAGTTTTTTTGTGTGTAATTAGTTCTTTGATATGATAAAGGAGAGAGGAAATGAGAGCAGGGAAAATGAATGATGACGTGCAATAAACATCTCAGACGTGAATTCAAGCTGAGGATATGAAATTCATCAGCCCATGACTCTTAAAGAGAAATATATATATATATCAAATATAACCTCTAGCTACTGCGGCCATGATGAGCAAATCACATCAAGAAGTGGGAAATAGACACAACAGCAAATAATAAAAATCAACAAAAGATCACGAAACACAATAAATAAGAAAATATTGTGAGATTTTTTAGGAAATATCTTATAGATCTTGATTTAAAACAATGAATCAGGCATATATAGTGGACTGATCATTATGAGTGTGTGGACTTTGGTGCAGCTTGATTGAATTTAAGGAGACTCTCTCTAAATAGATTTAGCTAGAGGAAGAAACTTCCTTTAATTTGTCTTTCAACAAGAGTTTCACCTTGAAGCAAATGCAAACGTTTTTCCCTCGTGCTCAACGGGTCAGTAACTTCTGAGCCTTTAGAAGGTCAAAGGTCAACAGATCCAGTTTTATCGTGACCTCCCACACTGCGTTTCCAGCGTTAACTGTTTTCATCGGAGGTTCAGCTTAACGTCCTCTCAGGTCTGAGGAGCTTTTAAAGTGAGACTCTGCTGTAAAAGTGGACGCCAGCTGGATTGAGCTGAATTTACAAGCCCGCGCTGCACCGTTAAATTAACTGCTGGGCTGTGTACTTGAAAAATATTTAGTTTTAAGGCGATGAAAAAAGCACAAATCACTGTCAGACTGTTGGATTCTGAGGTGAAATACAAATATACAACCTCCGTGTCACCTGATCTGTCAGTGCAACAGATTAAAGTTCAATTAGAACATGATGGACACTTAAAAAGTGATAATCTCGATATGAAGCAGAAAACGGTTGCACGAGTGTAAATGGGATAAACAGCAGGTATCCATCTGTAAAGAGACATGACTTCATACAGAGGGGAAAGTGAGATCTGCTCCAATGTTCCATATTTACTGCTCCTGGTCCAAAACACTCAGGAGTCTAATTGGCTGCAGCCGATTGGTTGCTGGGATCAGTTTCCATGACGTCACCAGTGGTCAAAGGCGAGAGACGTTCCAGCGGTGACGAGTCGTGATGACTCAGCTCAACGCGAGAGGCCAAGAGAAGGAGTTCGAGCCGGACAACGTCAAACACGAGAAGTCGGTTTCTGCCGAGGATTTAAATCAGTGAGAGCGCCAGCAAGTGTTTCTGAGACGACTTCGAAAAGACTTTGAAGTTAAACTTAAATATTGATCGTAGAGCAAAATCTTGGCGATGAGATCAAACACGACAGATGAACATGTGAAGCAAACATTTATAAGTTAGGTCAAAATAAAAAATAAGACTGTAAATACCTGAACTCACACCACTCACATGAAGACAAATAATTAATTTGTTTTTGATACTAAAACTGAGGTTTCATTAGAGTATTAAAATAGAAAAGATTCAAATCATGCAAGACATTTTATAACAGTAATCATAGACCGATGATGATGATGATGATGTCAGATTATTAATAAACCCTGTGGTTTCATCAGGAAGCACCAGAAATAAGACATTTATTTACCACTTTACCCCAGTGAGAAAGTCACACACACACACACACACACACACACACACACACACACACACACACACACACACACACACACACACAAACAAACACACTGTACATCTTGCTTCACAGACCTAATTGATTTCCTCAAGGTGGGAAGTTTCTACCATGAGCTGCAGATTAAATTATGTGAAGCTGATGTTACACAGAGAGAAAAAAACAAGTTTGCTCCTGAAGGGATTTTTATTTTTCCAATTTCCGAACATTTTAAACGATGTGATCTGTGCACAGCACAATGTTCTCCTAATTTCCACTTAATAGAACGAGCACTGACATTGTAAGTGTTCACTTATGAGCATGTTGTGCTCCTCTATGTGTGCAGACCCATTTTATAGACATTAACAAACTTCTTTTTGAATAACTCAACTCACAAATACTTCTTTATTTATATGAAGTATTGAGGAACTCTAATAAGTCCTCATTTAAACTGCGACCTTGAAGAAACAATATCATCAGTGATGGAAACCAAGCAGAGAGTCTGACTCTGAAATATCTCAACAGCTACTGGGCGGTTTGAGCTCAAAGTTTCGGTGTAAAGAATTTGGTTTATTACTAAATATCTGCAATATGAAATGATTCTTATTCTCTGTATTCAAGTGAATTGCAAAAGGCAACATGTTAAACTTTAAACTTTACTTTACAGAGTACATAGTATGTCCTTACTCCACGTCACCATCACTACTACAACTGGCTGAAAGATGGTAGAAGTATTTGTCCTCTTGTATATCTACATATTGATATATGCGTATATCACAGGCGATGACACTGTCTGATCCCTTTTTCTCGTGTTTTTCACGATATCAGAGAAATATTCCATTCCATTAAACCCAATATAAATATAGAAATACATCGTACATGTATATAATAAACCATCCCTCTGTTTAGACTCTTTAACAGCCCGATCATAATAATACGTTCAGCAGACGACACCAGTTGATTTAGTGCGATTTAATGTGAATCACAGGAAGCGATGCACAGTCCATCATGTAAGTGAAAATGTCGTCCGTCGGGATGTTTTTTTCTTAATGTCTTGACAGCATGTCATTATTGAAGAATTCATCTTGCAGGACTCGGCTCTGTTGAGCTGCAGCGTGTTTTGGAAACAGATGCAGGATGTTTGAAAATGCACGAGAGTTTGTTTTTAAACAGCTGCCGGTGTGGATTCTGCTTTCAGCCGAGTGAAATACTCTGTGGCCGCGTGATACTATTTTTTGTTTGCAATCAATCACTGTCGTCTTTAATGATTTCAAGGTTCTGAAATGTAATTTTCAGCCTGATTCTGAATTGAATTTGGCATATTTGTGGTAAAGGGAGCCCCCCCGCCGCCCCCTCGGCCTTTGTGCTCAACCCGCTCCTTCGCTCGCCAGGAAGAATAAAAACCAATCTGTTGTAAAAACCATGAAAGAAGCAGCGGGTTGGCAGAGGGAGAAAATGTCTCATCGGACCAGAATGAGCTGAAATATTCCTGCTCCGGTTGACATGAGAATAAACAACATGTTGAATTTGTCAGCAGACGTTTCAAACTAGAGACTTCACCCGACCTGCAGGAGGACGTGGACACCTCGGGTTCCTGCAGGAGGACGTGGACACCTCAGGTTCCTGCAGGAGGACGTGGACACATCAGGTTCCTGCAGGAGGACTTGGACACCTTGGGTTCCTTCAGACGTCCACCTCTACAGGAGGACTTGGACACCTCGGGTTCCTGCAGGTGTCCACCTCTGCAGGAAGACGTGGACACCTCAGGTTCCTGCAGGAGGACGTGGACACCTCGGGTTCCTGCAGGAGGACGTCCACCTCTGCAGGAGGACGTGGACACCTCAGGTTCCTGCAGGAGGACGTGGACACCTCGGGTTCCTGCAGGAGGACGTCCACCTCTGCAGGAGGACGTGGACGTGTCAGGTTCCTTCAGGAGGATGTGGACACCTCTGGTTCCTGCAG
The DNA here is from genome assembly GCF_963576545.1 of Limanda limanda. Lineage (NCBI taxonomy): Eukaryota > Metazoa > Chordata > Actinopteri > Pleuronectiformes > Pleuronectidae > Limanda > Limanda limanda. The sequence goes on along the minus strand of NC_083645.1, from coordinate 25,698,539 downwards.
GAGGACGTGGACACCTCGGGTTCCTGCAGGAAGACGTGGACACCTCGGGTTCCTGCAGGAGGACGTGGACACCTCGGGTTCCTGCAGGAGGACGTGGACACCTCGGGTTCCTGCAGGAGGACGTGGACACCTCGGGTTCCTGCAGGAGGACGTGGACACCTCTAGTTCCTGCAGGAGGACGTGGACACCTCGGGTTCCTTCAGGAGGACGTGGACACCTCGGGTTCCTGCAGGAGGACGTGGACACCTCTAGTTCCTGCAGGAGGACGTGGACACCTCGGGTTCCTTCAGGAGGACGTGGACACCTCAGGTTCCTGCAGGAGGACGCGGACATCTCTAGTTCCTGCAGGAGGACGTGGACACCTCGGGTTCCTGCCGGAGGATGTGGACACCTCGGGTTCCTGCAGACGCGTCCACCTCTGCAGGAGGACGTGGAAACCTCGGGTTCCTGCAGGAGGACGTGGACACCTCGGGTTCCTGCAGACGCGTCCACCTCTGCAGGAGGACGTGGACACCTCGTGTTCCTTCAGGAGGACATGGACACCTCAGGTTCCTGCAGGAGGACGTGGACACCTCGGGTTCCTGCAGGAGGACGTGGACACCTCAGGTTCCTGCAGGGGGACGTCCAGCTCTGCAGGAGGACGTGGACACCTCGGGTTCCTTCAGGAGGACGTGGACACCTCGGGCTCCTGCAGACATGTCCACCTCTGCAGGAGGACGTGGACACCTCGGGTTCCTGCAGGAGGACGTGGACACCTCGGGTTCCTTCAGGAGGACGTGGACACCTCGGGTTCCTTCAGGAGGACGTGGACACCTCGGGTTCCTGCAGGAGGACGTGGACACCTCGGGTTCCTTCAGGAGGACGTGGACACCTCGGGTTCCTTCAGGAGGACGTGGACACCTCGGGTTCCTGCAGGAGGACGTGGACACCTCTAGTTCCTGCAGGAGGACGTGGACACCTCGGGTTCCTTCAGGAGGACGTGGACACCTCAGGTTCCTGCAGGAGGACGCGGACATCTCTAGTTCCTGCAGGAGGACGTGGACACCTCGGGTTCCTGCCGGAGGATGTGGACACCTCGGGTTCCTGCAGGAGGACGTGGACACCTCGGGTTCCTGCAGACGCGTCCACCTCTGCAGGAGGACGTGGAAACCTCGGGTTCCTGCAGGAGGACGTGGACACCTCGGGTTCCTGCAGGAGGACGTGGACACCTCGGGTTCCTGCAGACGCGTCCACCTCTGCAGGAGGACGTGGACACCTCGTGTTCCTTCAGGAGGACATGGACACCTCAGGTTCCTGCAGGAGGACGTGGACACCTCGGGTTCCTGCAGGAGGACGTGGACACCTCAGGTTCCTGCAGGGGGACGTCCAGCTCTGCAGGAGGATGTGGACACCTCGGGTTCCTGCCGGAGGATGTGGACACCTCGGGTTCCTGCAGACGCGTCCACCTCTGCAGGAGGACGTGGAAACCTCGGGTTCCTGCAGGAGGACGTGGACACCTCGGGTTCCTGCAGGAGGACGTGGACACCTCAGGTTCCTGCAGGGGGACGTCCAGCTCTGCAGGAGGACGTGGACACCTCGGGTTCCTTCAGGAGGACGTGGACACCTCGGGCTCCTGCAGACATGTCCACCTCTGCAGGAGGACGTGGACACCTCGGGTTCCTGCAGGAGGACGTGGACACCTCGAGTTCCTTCAGGAGAACGTGGACACCTCGGGTTCCTGCAGGAGGACGTGGACACCTCGGGTTCCTTCAGGAGGACGTGGACACCTCGGGTTCCTTCAGGAGGACGTGGACACCTCGGGTTCCTGCAGGAGGACGTGGACACCTCGGGTTCCTTCAGGAGGACGTGGACACCTCGGGTTCCTTCAGGAGGACGTGGACACCTCGGGTTCCTGCAGGAGGACGTGGACACCTCGGGTTCCTTCAGGAGGACGTGGACACCTCGGGTTCCTGCAGGAGGACGTGGACACCTCGGGTTCCTGCAGGAGGACGTGGACACCTCGGGTTCCTGCAGGAGGACGTGGACACCTCGGGTTCTTGCAGGAGGTCGTGGACACCTCGGGTTCCTGCAGGAGGACGTGGACACCTCGGGTTCCTGCAGGAGGACGTGGACACCTCGGGTTCCTGCAGGAGGACGTGGACACCTCGGGTTCCTGCAGGAGGACGTGGACACCTCAGGTTCCTGCAGGAGGACGTGGACACCTCGGGTTCCTGAAGGAGGACGTGGACACCTCAGGTTACTGCAGAGGCGTCCACCTCTGCAGGAGGACGTGGACACCTCGGGTTCCTGCAGGAGGACGTGGACACCTCGGGTTCCTGCAGGAGGACGTGGACACCTCGGGTTCCTGCAGGAGGACGTGGACACCTCGGGTTCCTGCAGGAGGACGTGGACACATCAGGTTCCTGCAGGAGGACGTGGACACATCAGGTTCCTGCAGGAGGACGTCCACCTCCGCAGGAGGACGTGGACACCTCAGGTTCCTGCAGGAGGATGTGGACACCTCGGGTTCCTGCAGGAGGACGTGGACACCTCGGGTTCCTGCAGGAGGACGTGGACACCTCGGGTTCCTTCAGGAGGACGTGGACACCTCGGGTTCCTTCAGGAGGACGTGGACACCTCGGGTTCCTTCAGGAGGACGTGGACAGCTTGGGTTCCTGCAGGAGGACGTGGACACCTCGGGTTCCTGCAGGAGGACGTCCACCTCTACAGGAGGACGTGGACACCACGGGTTCCTGCAGGAGGACGTGGACACCTCGGGTTCCTGCAGACGCGTCCACCTCTTCAGGAGGACGTGGACACCTCGGGTTCCTTCAGGAGGACGTGGACACCTCGGGTTCCTGCAGGAGGACGTGGACACCTCGGGTTCCTGCAGGAGGACGTGGACACCTCGGGTTCCTGCAGGAGGACGTGGACACCTCGGGTTCCTGCAGGAGGACTTGGACACCTTGGGTTCCTGCAGGAGGACGTGGACACCTCGGGTTCCTGCAGGAGGACGTGGACACCTGGGTTCTTGCAGGAGGACGTGGACACCTCGGGTTCCTGCAGGAGGACGTGGACACCTGGGTTCTTGCAGGAGGACGTGGACACCTCGGGTTCCTGCAGGAGGACGTGGACACCTGGGTTCTTGCAGGAGGACGTGGACACCTCGGGTTCTTGCAGGAGGACGTGGACACCTCGGGTTCCTGTGACTCTCTGGATGAACCGTGTGAAGGAGGCTCCTCACCAGTGTTGGATTTGGACGCACTCTCAGCTTCTTTGACGTCTTTGATTGATGAGCTTTGTGGGATATTCGATGTCGTGTTAATGAGACGGTTGAGTTTAGCCACTGGAAAAATCGTCTGTGTGGTCTTTGGTTCGTCTCCTGTGTTCTGACACAAGCAGGATTCACACATCAGGCTTTTCTCTGTTCGTCAACCCCGTACCACCGATACAATATCCTGAAGTACGCCGTGTGTCAGGTGAAATAAAATCAATACAGAGATAAGAGAGTTTAACAATTGAGAACTAACAATATGCAGTTATTTAAGTTATTTATTATCTTATGTGATAGTTACAAATACACCAGCAGCTTCTACACTACTTTGAATTTGTTTGAGCTAACAGGAGCTAAATTTGGTAGCATATTGGACAAGGACAAGGAAATGTCGTGTACATCTCTATCCCATAATATATCCCATGGCAAAACAGAGACTGTATATTTTCAATATGATCAAAAGTAACCTGCAAGGCAACACATTAACATAGGGTGTTTCATAAATATCAATTTCTGATGTGGAATTTAAATAAACTAACCTTACAACACAAACTATCATCTAATTTCTTGTTTCTTCTTAAAAAATAGTACAGAACTTTAGTCTATTAATCCAGAATTAATTTCCATGTTTTCTAAACTGCAGAATTAATTTCCTTGTTTTTTATACTGCAGATACAATAATGAAGGTGAAAGTATACAAGGATGAGTTTTTACAATTTATCAAATTAGTGTTTCATTTATATTTTACATTTCCACACGTACATTTCCATCCAAGCTTCATATTTCTTTAATACTGAGCTCTTAATCCTCCAAACAACACAGAGCATTATTATTATTATAAATCAAATATCTTGTGTGTTCCAGATTTCTTACCGAAAGGAGAAGTTCTTTGCATACTTGCCTGTCACCTGTCACCATCTGGTTCAGGAACACACCGACGACAGACAGTTGTAAACCACTTGGCACCGTCCTCTCTCTCCATATTATTGTATTTGCAAACCTACACCACGAAACTGAAGGATTTATGAAGTGAGACGGACGGAGAGGGATGAGTTTCTGACCTGTGCACATGTGGACTCCACCACAGGAGAGTTACACAACCCTGGATACACCGAGCCGGGACCAATAAAAAGGCAATTTGTCACTTTGGTTCAGCTTTTGTTTCCCTCTTGCAGGAAACCTACGGGGGGGGGGGGGGGGGGGTTTAGCCGACGCTGGATATCAGCAGCAGCAGCAGCAGCAGCTCGGTGTCATTAACTCAGCTACTTCCCCCGTCATGTACATTACACTCTATTTATTCCAGCCTCATAAATGTCGTACCTGTTAACAGCCTGATGGTGGATTTGGCGACGCCCCCCCCCCCCCCGACAGATTCACTTCCCCAAAGAAAATACACTCTGTCAATTAGAAGGTGTAAATATTGACTCCTGCACCGAGCTCCACAGACGCTGCTGCTGCTGCTCACCCGCCCCCCCCCCCCCCACACACTCTCTCTCTCTCTCTCTCTCACCAGTGGAAAAAGAACCAAAAAAAAATACCTCGGCCATGTGTTACACATCAAATGGAAATTATGGAATTAAAATGAAACGCGGCACTGAGATAACCATTTAATTAGCGCTTGTGGTAGCGATCAGGATGAAATCCAAGAATAAAAACATGTGGTATATTTCCTTCGCCGTCGAACTATCCCCCCCCTTCCCTTCCAGTTGGTCTTTTCAAAGCTCTTCAGCAAAGGACTCATTTCACGCCTGTTAGAAAGCTACAGCACCTGGTGCCTGACGGTGGCGTGAATGTGTGCGAGCTGGGATATGGATTTCTTATATGAAAATTTAGATTAGATTGGATTTAAGTGGAGTTTCCGATCCACTCTGCGCCGAGACACCGACGCCCAAATGAAAAATGTGGACGTGTAGCAGTCGGATCCGCTCGGCTCCGGCTGCACACTTCACTTCGGCTTTTTACACGCATGGTGTTTAAAGAGTATTCGGTGGGCGACCGCGGCAAAAAGGCCTGAAGGAAAATAAAGAAATCTTTCAGCTCAGCCTAAACACCAGCGCACACATAGTAGCACGAGCACATAAACAAAGTGGAGCTGGAGCGATCGCACAATTTCAATCAGGCAGCCGTAGCCAAAACACGAAGGTGGAAGTCTTCCGGGAGCCGGAGCTCCTGAAGTGCTGAAGGTCGCGCTCACATGTTCAACGTGTGTGTGTGTAGTCATCACCTCTGGGATGTGATGACAGGACAATTAACAAGATGGCCGAGGATCAGGCTCATGATGCCGCTTGGATCGCTCGTCAGTTTCTCGTTCACAGCTTCCTCCTGAGGAGTCAAGTTAGAAACCAGAGAGGAACTGTGAGTCTGTGTGACAACAGGAAGTGGTCGCCTCGCTGATCTGGAAGCTGCCAGGATGGAAAGGTCGGGGAATCGAACCAGGATGACTTCCTGGTTTGGAGAAGAATAGATTATATTTAACTGGTTGACTGATTGGCTGTTTGTGAGATCATTAAATAACAGCTTTATTTTTTAATAATAAAAAGTCCAGGAACAAAGTACAGAGACAGACAATGAGTAGTGTAAGTCAGGCTGACTGGTAGAGAACCAGTTAGCTCCCAGTTTAATTCAACAACTGGCTCTGCAAGTGGTCCCATATGTCACTAAACATATAAAATCTAATATTTCATTTCATTGTACCAATTTCAGGCCAACAATCATGTGCTAATTTTAATTAATGCAAATGTCTTCAAAACCAAAACTGAAAAACATAAAACTGTGAAAAGAAATCAATAACTTATAAATAGAGTAATTTTGTTTAGATAAATATATATATATATATATATATTCTATAAAATGTATGTCTATAGTATAAGTATTGATATATCACATCGCTGTATTTAAAAACAAATAATAATCAGATGAATCTCTCCAACCTGTTTTAATGTTTGTTTTGAATTAGTGACAGCACGTCACTCAACCTCCTGTTCACTGGAACGTCTTCTTTATGAAGCTGCATCTCAGGTTCTGTCACATGTTTGCACCTGTTGACATGTGATATTGTGATATTGTGATATTGTCCCAGTTCATAACTCTCGTGTCAACAGACGTATTTATTTGGGGCCAAATTGGCCGTCAATTACAAAGTTAATAATCCGTCCGTCCTCACACCGGCCAAATCTCCATGTAGCAGCCGAGATGAGCTCCAGCGTTTCTCTGCCATCATCTGACTCTGAAACAACTTCATCAGTCTGGGTTTCACTGGAAAGCTCCCAGTGTCCCACCCATGACTGGTTCCACAGACAACGATACAGTTTAATGAGAAACGATGAATACCTCAGCTCCCTTGGCTCCTGAAGCGGAAAAACTGAAAAGGGGGAAATATTGTGAAAATCTTTTTTTAATGCAGAAACTGCTGAACTCCTCGTCCACTCTCTTTGAAGCAGAGGAAGTGATATGCATTTGTTGTGTAACTGTGTACAAACACGCTCGGTAGTCAGGAAGTGTTTCACATTCCCAGAACGTCCCAGTTTCACTTTGACCTCCGACCGCAGGAAACCTCTGAGCGTCTGAGGATAAGCGATGGAATCAGCAAGTTTCTGACAATATAATATGTCCGAGTCATGATTCAGGGAAAATAAGATACAGGGTGAAGGAGTTTTAAAGGTTTTTAAAGAATATTCAACCTAATCCTCATCGTGCTGGTGACATATGGATATTTATGGTAGTATATACAGTATATATACTGGATGGATAGATGGATGGGAGGATGGAAGAACTCAATCTCACTGTTCAGCAGCAGAACGATATCTGTCCTCATGTGAACTTAAAAACCTTCCACATCAGTTCTTTGTACAGGTTTTAAATTTGGCAAAAAAGAGAGACTCCATTGGAAAGAGGTAAATACTTAGTTCTGGACAAAACTCTGAGTTGTGGTATTGGAATCGGTAACGGGAGAGAAAACCTTCCAGCGGCTCATCGCAGCCAAAACCATCCACACACACACTTCAACAATTATCACTGAATAATCACTCTGTACTCGTGTGTGTGTCTGTCCACAGCAGCGAAGCTCCACGTTAACTCCTCACCAGTTCCTGGAAGGCTGCGTCTCTCTTGGCTGCTTGGTGATGAACGGCAGCATTCGGCCAAAGTGACTCAACAAATACTTTGCTGAACTGGAACTGGACGACTTGATGTGTTTAAATCGGCTTCCGCTGTTGAGAAGCTGTTTGCTGCGAGGCCGGGCCCGGCCGTCGCTTCCTGCCATTCACTGCAGGCCTGTTGTTTTTACCTGCTCAGACAATCACTTGGCACAGACGCCTGGAGAGAGAGACGTCAACAAGCAGGAGCCGGTCGGTGATTAAAGGACCATCGAGGGTCTGGGTTATACAAGAAGCAGCGGCGGGTTGTGGTCAAACACCAGATTCATTCCTGAAAAGAGGCTGTTGAGTTCAAACTTCTGGACAAGTTTTAATTTTCACTTATTTCCAGCGGGTACACGTGAGCCTGCTGGTTTCTGCAGCTTGTGGTTTCACTGGGCAGCGTTCAGGTGTAAACGTGTGTGAAGTCGGTTTGAAAGTGAAGCAGGAAAAAGATCAGCAGTCCTCGAACCACATGAACACACAGATGAAGCTGGAAGGAGTTTGGCATCAAACAAACCTCCGTCAACAAGGAGAGATTCTGTTATTTTTAATGGATGAAAGTTTGTTTGGTTGCTGGGTTTGATTCTCTGCAGATCTGAAGCTCGGGACGACTTCACTCCCTCATCAGCAGATAAATATGAAACTTTCATTCGGGCCAAAAACAAACAATAAAACATATGAGTTGAAATCCTCAAAAATCAAACATAAGCAACAAAAGATAATCAAACAATCAGCCTGCGACGTTTCGGCCAAATCCTTCTTTTCATCCATCGTCTGCAGGAGCTTCTCACTCAGTGTTTCTGATAATAATCACTCATTTGGAGCAGGTTGGTTTTTAATATCAAAATCACACAATGCAGATTTTGTTTCTAGGAAGACAAGCCTGTAGACAAAAACATGGTCCTGCTCTGATTCAAGCAGAAGATACAGAATATGTGAGCAGCACTTTTCAGAGAGGAAACCTTTTTCAACCCTTTATGCACGACCAAATATGAAATATAGAACAGAATAGATTCAGAGACAAACACTGTCCTTGTAGAATCATATCACACATTCCCTACGTCCCTGTTACTGCTTCTCTCCTCTGGTTATAGAAGCATTTTAATGTGCCGACAATCAAAGTTGTTTTCACAGACTGTGTTTAGACACAGCATCGAGTGAACTCTGTGAATAAACATCAAATATCAATACAACTCAGTTATGCATATATTCAGACACGTGTGATCTCATTCTGTCTGATCTGTGATGGAAAACAATCTGATGATCTAACGCCTCGACAGGAATCATCACAGGAAACAATGTGAACTAAAGCAACTTTAACCCACTTTCAACCACAATCTGGTTCAGATTCACGTCATCGGTCACGTTTCTGTTCTCAGTAATTTATTTCACTTTGTCACTTTCCTGTCACAGCCGTCCTGCATCATGCGTTTCCACGGTAACCACGCTCTGGCACAGTAGGCAGCCGGTGGAGTTAGTGTTCGAGCCGTCGGCTTTGAGAAAACTTCACCTCTGACTAAATCAAACCGCGACTGTTGTCTTTGGCCCGGGTTCCTCTGGCCTGCGGCGCTGCCATGTAATGTGGTCACACCTACGTGAAGGGGGGGGGGGGTTCTGCGAGCCACATGTGGAATCTGTACAGCATCACCGCTTAAAAGGGTTTGACTCTCGCTAAAAATTAATCTGCAACAAATGTGATGACCGGCTTCGTCGTCCAAGTATCATTTCAGATATTAAACCCATCGCACCTGATTAGGTTTCTTTTGAACATTGAGCCATGAGTTTGCATCTGGAGCAGGTGCTGCAGCGACTCATGTGCAAAGTGTGTTTCATGTCGAGTGTTGTTTCTTATTACATTACAGCTCCATGAGGTCAGAGGAGCGGCTTTCACTTATTGGAAGATTGAAGTTTATGGGTCTTGACCAAAGGAAAAATCTAGTTTGATTTTATATCATCAGCGAAGTGAAGGAACAACAGAACGGTGGAAAATGTGTTTGACGGAGGAGGAACGAGGTCAACAAACATAAATACTGACGAGAATCAAGGAAGATGTTAACAATAAACCAGTTAAGTGTATGTTTATACTCTTTAATTTTTCATTCACTTTACAACTTGCTTCAAATACAACAGAAACTCTGACTTCTGTGCATCACTGTAAAGACACATATGTACGTAAGTTGCCTGTGTACATGCAAGAGAACATGTTTGTTAACTCAACTTAGGTAAGTGTGTATTTGTACAATGTAAACTACTAAACGGAAAGTTGTTTGCAAGTTTAATAGTTTGTATTCATGTGTGTGCACCAAGTGAAACAACCTGTCAATGATAAATCAGCTCGTACTTTTATTTTAAGATGCGTTTATGAACGAAAAGTCTGTTTTCAAACAACGTTTAAGCTGGTGTTGGTGCAAAACATCCACTAGAGGGCAGCGCAAAGCCGGGTGTTTCTGACATTAACATACGTGGCGATGATGGAGGAAGTTGGATTAATGAAGCTTTTTATGAAAAAGGCAAGAGCTGCCACACTGTAAATTTAGTTGGTGAATTCTGTTTAAATATCTAGATCGAGATCGTCTCGCAGCTACACTGCCCCCTCATGCTTTCTGGTGGTCATCATCATCATCGCCTACTACCCCTTCTGGGGCTTAGGCCGCAAACAAGAGTTCTCCATGCATCCCGGTCTTGGGCCAACATCTCAAGCTGTCCCCAGGTGTAGCCCATTTTCTTGGCGTCTGCCTCAAGGTCTCTACGCCAGGTGTTTCGCGGCCGACCTCTCTTTCTTTTCCCTTGGGGATTCCACTTGAGGGACTGTCTTGTGGTGTTTGTGGCTGGTTTATGGAGAGTATGGCCTATCCATCTCCAACGTCGTTGGAGGATCTCTTCGTCCGCTGGCTTTTGGCTAGTACGTTCCCACAGTTCTTTGTTGCTGATGGTGTTAGGCCAGTGGATCTGGAGGATTCGTCGCAGACAGGTATTGATGAATGACTGGATTTTATTTGTTGTATTCACCGTAGTCCTCCATGTCTCAGCACCGTAGAGTAGGACTGACTTCACATTGCTGTTAAAGATCTTGATCTTTGTTGTGATGGCCAGGTCTTTTGCCCTCCAGATGTTTTTTAGTTGGAGGTACGCAACTCTGGCCTTGCCAATCCTGACTCTCACATCTGCATCTGTTCCACCCTGCTTGTTGACAATGCTGCCAAGGTAGGTGAACTCCTCAATCTCCTCCAGAGCTTCGCCTTCCAGCATGATGGGTGCAGTGTTGGCAGAGTTGACTCTCATGACTTTTCTCTTCCCTCTGTGGATGTTAAGACCGAGGCGAGCACTGGTGGTACTGCTTCATTTTGTCTGTTTTATCCGTATCCATTAGCTTAAGGAGACATGCTAATTGACAAAATAATTGAGTGCAGACAAAAGGCTCCATCTGTTTCCGTCCAAACCTTCGCTCACGCTCTATCGTGCCACGTTAGAGAAAGTAAAAAGTTAAAATCCTGGATCCACCTGTTTGTCCTGATTCATAAAGTCTGTGTTGAATCAGGCCACGCCCCTCCACAAGATCTCATGGAAATCAGTTCAACAGATTTTGAGAAATCCTGTTGACAGACGGACAAACAAATGGAAATGGAAACAGAACCGACTCAGTGGAGGTGATTACCTTCACCAGACGGCTTTCTGGAGGAAAGATTTAGACTTTGACCGAATCCAGATGACGTGAGTTTCCTCTACATTTGAGGATGTGGTCAGTTTGACCTTATAACAACACTAAAAACATGATTTTGTATTATAATGTTAAAGTTATTAAAACTATGAAGGTTCAGGGAATTCTGCAGTTTTGGGTAAATATAAAGTAAAGGTGTTTCAGTCACGTCCTTCATGTTGGTGTTGATTCTCTATATTTAATTAAATCCATCGTGTTCCCCTAACGTTCATCAAATGTTTTGAGTTGTTTAAACGTAACCGTAAAATATTAATCCTGCTCTCGTTGCCAGGAGCGAATCGAATATGTTGACAGTGGATGTTTTGTAGATTTGTTCAGTCTAAATATTTTCAGTTGGAAGGGAACAGCCTGTAGATGTTTATTATGGAAGTTTCTATGTTGTGTTTATATAAATGTAATCAGGTGGCATTATGTTTCTTTAAATGTTTGGGAAACGGCAGATTAGCTCTTTGTGAGTGTTAATTTTATGGGAAAAGGTTGAAATATTATACAACTTATGGCAAAGTGAAAACAAACAGAAATGTGGGTAAAGTCTTTTCCTTGAATCTCTAATTACCGTGGTTCTCTGTATCTGTTGATCTCATTAGGTTCCGTCCCGTGTGCGTCCGGAGGGATCAGTCGTTTATCAGTCGGTCACATCTGCTCGTCTCTGAGCGGCGTCCAGCTGCTGCTGGTTAGTGATGAACGTGCAGGTACCGTCAGTGGGACCAGCAGGAGGCCGGGAGGCAGCAATTACCTGAGCTTAACAACAATATACACTGGCGCTGGTTCACACTCTGTAAAATATCCTAATATTTACTCCATTATTTCCATCGTTCCGTCCTGGAAAATCATGACCCTCAATTTCTCTTTCCATGTGAGGCCTCACTGTTCCCGCAGCGACCGCTTCCCTACCTTTGATTCCACGTATCACCCCTGAGCGACCCTGACCTCTGACCCCCGGGCAGTAAATTCTCTGCTTTGCTCAGGTACCTCGGCGCCACGATCCCACGGGACCCGAGCGCTGCCTTTTAATTGCTTATCCTTCGTCTCCAACATCGCAATTGGTGCATCATATAAATTTGTGGGCCTGACGTCGGGCCGGGAGGAGGAGCAGCGCTGCCAAGGAACATAAGGGAGTCTCTGCGGCCTCGTTGTATATCTTGGACAAGAATATAGACAGGAAGAATAGAAGTAGTAGGGTTCAGGGCTCCGTGAACTGGGACAGGCGGGATGTGGAATAATTCTGGGACGACTTCGCTATAAAAAAGTCTGAGAGGATCCTCAACGGGTCGGTGTCGTGCTTCTCTGATGGATCCTTATCTTAAATTAGAGGGAATTTTAAAGAGCCATTAAAGAAACAAGTCAAACTTCAACAGCTCCATTATATCGGCCAGGTTTTAATATAGTTTTAAACTGAGCGTTATAATGAAGGAATACTCTCTTCTCCTCCAGGCACAATTCACATTGAATGGTTGTGATTAACAGTGAATCTCAAATAAATGCAGAGTCAGGATCTTAGGCTCCTCACGTCCCCTCGGCTGCAGGTTCCTCACGGGCCGGGTTCTCGCTCCAGACCACATGCTCGGGTTCTGCGAGCTCTGACTCCTCCCGTCATGGCGGCGGCGGCTCCGGGACCCTTCAGCCAATGAGGAGCCGAGGCCTCATCAGGAACCTCTGAGCTCTGTCGCCAAAACCTCTGGAGCCGACCTTCGCGGCCAGGCTGTCCTGTACAAATAAAAAACTACAAGTGGAAAACAAGGGGAGTGAAACGGCAGCAACTGTGTTTTTTAATGTGACTCCTCCACTCCCTCCCTCCCTCCCTCCCTCCCTCCCTCCTCCTTTCTCTCTTCTCTCCTCAGACACACAGCGGCTCAACGACTCAGCACCGGGCGAATATATTTTTCAGGTTTCCACGGCTGTTCCCTCTGAAGCTGGAGGCGGAGAGGAGTCTTTTTTCCACACTCAGCAGAGGTCGGGTTTCATCTTGGACGGCTGCTGCTTCTCTCGCAGACGTATTATCCTAATCGCTGCCAAGGTGCCACAGGCTGAAGGGGCAGGATCTATGATTTATGCTCAGCTTAAGTGATTTAAAAGTTCTTTAAAATATTTTACTGGTCTGCTGCTCCTATGTGATACAAACACTCGCTGTGTCTACACCAGGACACGCGTCATTTAGCTGCACTCCAGGTGGGAAATTAGACGAGGTGGGAACCTGGATTGAATAATTTGGGAGAGAAGCTGATTCAGAAAGTGGAGATATTGAGAATTATCATGTGTTTTTTCAAAGGAGCTGAGATCTTATCTTGGCTCCTGGATGGAGAAGTGACAAGAAGTCAGAACCACACATGGAAATCCCTCTCTCTCTCTCTCTCACACACACATGTAAACACACTCATTCCAGCTCATGCCGCGTTCGTTTTTTGGTTATTTATAGTCTGTGGCTGCGATTCCCATTTGCACACATCTGCGTCTGTGCCCGTGTTGTTCTTCAAGATGCTGTGAAGTGACTGAACTCTGCAAATACCTATGCAAAGAGCTAATGGTGGCTATTTTTTGTCTTTATTGTGTTGTTCAGGTTTACACACAACACAAAACGACAACAGAAATGTTTCCACGGGACCCAAAACAGTGATGAACCTGCTGTAGTGACGTTATTATTAAAGTCTGCTACTCGTCGGTTGTGATGGAACTAAAGCTGCACAACGTGTAACAACTGTCAGTATACAAATTCATTACACTAAAGTTCATACAAATAACAAATCCTGACGTGTATTTATGAGAAACTCACCCACCATAGAGGAAATATTTGTATGAAATCAAATCAAATACACCAGCTTCACTAAAACTGCGAACGTGTTGATGCTGTGGGGATGAAATTATGTGATATTCATCTGGATGTGTATGTTTTGACCGCAGAAGGAGAGAAAGTGCTTCATTACACACACACAGACACACACAGACACACACAGGACGCCAGTGGAGGTTATGTGAGTGTGAGTTGGAGTCTCTGCCAGGTTTTGCACCAGGCTGCCACTAGATGGCAGCAGCACACACTCATGTCTCTTCTCTCTGTTGAATGAAAACTGAGCTCTAAGCACCAAACTGACTTTTGCAGAAAAGTAGGTAAAGCCATAAAAGTTGCACTTCATTTCTCGATGGAATCACAAAAGTGGGGAAACAACACAACCAGGGTGTGACACACAACGGGTCTGCCTTCGTCACCTGTCGGCTGTTTTCTGCTGATGTCACATCCTGGGGAAAAACAAAGGAGCTGGAGGAATCCTGGCAGAGGAAGGAAACAGAGGAGGAGGAGAAATGTTCCAGGAACAGGTTTTACCTCGTATCTTCTACACACTGGAGTGATGTTTGGGCTGGAAACACCCAGCAGAGATAAGGTGGGACGTCCCAGTCTGGCTTCCATCATGGCACTGCCTCCTGCCTCCTGCTGCCCGGCCCAGAGTCGGGGGGGGGGGGGGCTCCGGTGCAGCTCCCTGTTTAAACAACACTCCAGGAATCTGAGGTCACCCTCCTGAAGGATGGCAGGAGCACAGAGCAGGCAGCTCCGTTTAAAGAAACCACGATAAATCTACACGAGGGGCAGAGAGGAGAAGCCGAGTGCCGCTGTTAAACTCGGCCTCTCTCACCACAGACGCTTCAAAGCAGAGGAAAAACACATCCTATTGTAAAATTAGAGTCACACATGTTTGTTTACGTCGAGGAGGAAGAGCTGGGGTTTATAATCCAAAATCTTCAAGCCCGATTCCTAAGAGGCACAATTCATCCCGACCGCTTTTTATGGCTTCCAATAAAACACGCTTTAAAAGATGTTCCTTCCCTTTGTCTGCGGCTCTGATTCGATCAGCAGAGAGAAGGCCTTGGCCTGGTTTCCTGCTCCACTACCATCACGTCCTTCCCCCCCCCCCTGCGATTCCATTTGTTTGCTTAAATAACCACTGAATTCAAAGTCGCGAGCTCAAGTGAATAACATGCCCGAGTAGAGACGTCTGTCATCCTGCCAGCGGAGTCAGAGTCATCAAATATCTTTTTTACTGCCGTGTCATTATTGTGACATCAAACACGCACTAATTTATAGACGCACATCCACACCGCCCCCCCCCCTCGCTGTGTTTACTTGAGGTAAACCGAGACGCGGGCGCTCGGCTTCTCACGAGCTCGGCCCATATTTCATGCTATAGTTGACCTTTGAACTCTGGGGGCGGGTCCGACCCCCGTAGATCAAGCCGAATATTTGAGGCGAGTGCCACATGGGCCGGGAGAAGGGCCTGTTGACGGCTCGGCCCATTAATCACAGCCTCAGTTTTGACAGAGTCGACCTCTGGAGTCAAGTTTCCGGGGCCGGAGCATCGGATGGAAATCGTCACCTGAAGACAAACGGGTCGGATGACGACTGAGACGAAATGAGGACGTAAAAGTGTCTCGTTGGTCAAATTAAACCTTAACGACCTGATGTGTTTGTTTAAATGATGCTTTTATGGTCAAATCTATTTAAAACAGAGATATATTCATCTTTAAGTTTAAAAACATTGACACTATACTTTTTGGGTGATTAAGGAAGTCATTCTTTTCATCTTCTCAGTCTTTAAAGTTAAAACTTGATTTAACGATCTTATTAATTGTAAAACAAAAGTTAAAAACAATCAAACTTTATTAAAAAAGTATAACTCTGTGTTATTATATATATTTTCTTCCAAGGCCCTTCATTATCATCATACACACTTGGGAACTTTGACTTAAATAAATATTGATGATATTATCTTTAGCTACGTATGAATCCTACACTTTGTGTGACTTTAGATTTAAGGACTCTAAAAATTAAAAAAACTAAAACATCCTGTCATAGGAGTCTGGAAACTAATCGTAGGAAACTAAAAGTCACATTCACCCAACCACATGTTCACTCATCACTTTGGTGATTCAGTGTCTTGCCCAAGAGCACCACGGCGTACAGACTGGAGGAGCCGGGGATCGAACCTACGGGCCTCTTGTTGGTGAATGACCCACTGAACAGGCATTGTGTTTAATGAAACTAGTTTGAAAACAATCAGGATGATTCACAATGCAAAATCTCCCACCACCTCGTTATTTGAAGCTATAATGAAACATCATGATTGACAGCTGAGGCTTCGGTGACACATTTTAACTCTGAATCTTACAGTGTGTGTTTTTACAGTAGAAGCACAAAGCTGTAATGTTCTAAAGCATCTGCTCACCTCTGATTTAAGACATTTAACCCTGAATGTGCATCTGGCTGATCCGCCTCCTCCACCTGCTGCAGCTATTACACATCCATCCCTGCTCCTCAGGTGTTAACACACACATGCACACACACACACAGACACACACACACACCTGTCTCGCCATCGGTACTCGAACACTTCCAGCTGTGCGGCGGCCCAGACGCTCGGGCTTCGCCTCAGCATCGAGTGAATGATGGCGTGCGGACGGGGTGGAGCAGCGGGTCAGCGTTTCAAAGTCAACACCTGACAGGATTTTATCCGCCGCCATGTAAACCCGACACCTGTTTAATCTGACGTCCACCGCTCGCAGATCCGACATAATTCCCCCTCAGCAGCGGCGGCGGCGGCGCTGAATCTTAACAGCAACCAGACCGAGCCCGGCTCTCTATACTTAGCATTTTTATAAATGTTATAAACGCCTGTAGAGCCAACAAATTACAGTGTTTTTGTATTGTTCTTCACAGCGCTGCGTAATGAAAAACCATGTTTAAGAGACGCTTCACCCCAAATCTGTGTTTTGAGTGTAAAACATCGACCCCCTGCTGCTTTGAAAGGTGCCTGGGAAGAAGTTAAAGTTCGCTTCTTCATGACAAACTGTGTCTGTGGTGAGTTTGATTTTAGCTCTTTACAAGATTTAAGTTAGAAGTTCTGGTTTTTCTGCAACATGTTAAAGTGGAAGTCGTCTCTGCTTCGCCTGAGATGAAATGAAAGTGTCCGAGCTAAGTTCAGGAGAGGTTTTTAAACTTTGCACTTGAAAGAAGACAGGAGACTCGTGGGATCACATTTCTTGCAGGTCAGTTGTTTTGAAATTTGAGCATCTCAGAGTTAAGTTTGACAAGAATCTCTATTATAAACCAGGGCCGGTTCTAGGCAGGGGCAAGAGGGGGCCTGGCCCCCTCAAATAAATGTTGTGCCCCCTCAAACTAAATCCCAATTTATAATAATAATAATATAAAAAAGCACAATGCCCCCTCAAGATTTATGGCTGCCCCCTCATACATGCCTGTCTAGACCCGGCCCTGTTATAAACTGTAGTGTACTTGTTTTAATATTATTTTCTTATTTACTACTTTATAGAATTTGCACAAACTAAAGCTGTCTCTGTCTCTGTGTCAACATCCACACTTTCTCTGCTGCACGGACTCAAAAATAACACTTAAAGGAAATACGTGATTTGTGAACTTTTCTTAATAGACTTGATTTTTAAAAGAAACTTGATTACTTTGACGCTGCTCACTTTGTGTATTTTACAAGTTTTTAACATGGATAATGTGTCTCACTGTGTCTTGTGTTGTATTTAAAGACCTGCACCCTGATCACGTATCTCACGTGTGTGTTAATGTGTGTTATGAAGGTTTCCTACAGCAGAGGAGACCTGATCCCTGCTGTGTTTAGGATCCTTAGATATGGGACAACCTTGTTCCGTCGCTGTGACACATTGCAGCCTCTGGATCGAGACACAGCTCAAGCCTGTATGTTAAACCTCACGTCCTGACCGGTCAACTGATCTGGACAGAGAGTAGTGATCGGTTCCAGTTGAGTAGAAAGTCTAATCTGGTGAAGTTTGCTCCCTCCAGCAGATTTGTCTTCTGCACATTATTGGTTTTGAAAGTGTACATAAGAAAACAGAGAAGTCTTTGTGAGCCGTGGAGCAGATAAGAAACCCTGCAGACTCGCAGCTAAAACAAAAACATGCACAAACCACGTCTTCCTGCTCCGTTTCAATTCAAACTGCACTATGTTCCCGACAGAAATGTAAAAACCAGATGAAGTCTGGTTGATAATTGAAGTATCATCAGGGAGCTGTGGCTGTTTCGGTGCAAATCCTCTCAGTTGATGCGTTGGCTCGTGTGCAGGAGCTTGAGAATTAATTTATTCCCTTTATCTGCCTGAGTGCCAAGAGCTGTGGGGTTGTGGGGTTGTGGGGTTGTGGGGTTGTGGGGTTCCACAGGGCGGCCCGAGCACTGCAGCATTTATTTATGTTCTCTGGACGACTCGGCAGCAGTGAGACAATCCATCACGGGAGTTTTATCTGCAGACAGAAGAGTTATAGGAAGCAGAGATAAGTTAAAAGTAAAGAGGCTCATCCCTCCTGCAGGCTCTGGACATGACGCCTAAATCGGCCCAAAGCAGAAGATCCTGTCAGCTAATGTGGTTTGGATCCACTGATACCGACTCTATGCAAAAACAATCAGAGAGAGTCGAAGCCACAGCGCGGCCCACCCCCCGCGATACACACAAATATATAAATAACACATATCCTGAGATCCTCTTCGCCGAGTTGCTCCTAAGCCTCTTGTTCCTCGAGAGACCAGATCTCTGGCACGTGGCGGGCGGAGAGGAAGCGTTTGTTCAAATGAATTTTTATAATGTTAATCAGATGTGGTTCGAATCATACGAGCAAATAAAAGCCTGAGTGGTTTGTTTTACCCGACTCACAGTATGTGGGTGTGTGTGTGTGTGTCTGTGTGTGTGTGTCGGGGGGGGGGACCAGGAGCCAGAGAGTGATAATCACAGGAAATAGTTTGAGAGTCCATTCGGTGTATTGTTGTATATTTTCTTGGAACAGAAGAGCCAGACTGAACAGTTTGTTTACATCCCCGTGGTCCTGTTGACTTTGCACCAAACCAACTGTTGGAGCCCACACCCTGTTTATGAAGATGGATGACAAGACCCCCTGGTGGCCGGCTGCGGTATAGTATATACATCCCGCCTCCTCCGTGTTGGCAGATGGGAAAAGTATATGTCAAAAAATGTTCTTTCTCAGATATAGTTTATTTAATTTGAGGTAGTTCTAACCACATGGATGTATGTTCAAGTCTTTGGGTTCCTGATAAGTTGAGGTGATACTTCACGATAGCGGTCATAGCCATTGAACAATACTTTAGTCATTGCCAGTGTTATTACGTATAACTTGAAGTCAAATATGCAGGTTGGTTGAGACAACTACTTTCGCTAACTAGCAGGTAATAGCAACAATTTTCTAATAAAGTAGTAAAAAAAGGTATATAAATAATACAATTCGAATTTAACCACATCTAAAGTAAAATCAGGAAATTGCAGTTTCTGTTATGTTTGCTGCTAAAGGTGCATGTGTAGAAAAGCATTGGATACACAGCTTAATATACAACAAACTTTTAATTATGATTAAGAGTGTTCCACCCTGTTTCTCTATCACTGCTCATAGAAACTCATAGAATCTGAATTATTCCCCTCCTCCAACCTGGGAAGGAAGTGAAAACACCCGACTACATTTGAGTCGTGTGTGGCGAGTTCAGGGAAACTCTCTGGATTACGTGTGTGATGTGTTCACCTCATTCAGAAGTTCATTCAAATCACTAATTGTATCCTGCGATATTAGCTAATGCTTGTTATGGACTATTTACCTGTAACAAATGATCTCATTAAAGTAATTGTCCACTGGATCAACTGGAGTTTAATTCTAATAATGACAGTGACGAGAAAATATTTACTTTCTTCATGCAGAGATGAGAAAAGGTAGAAAATATTTATTTATGCAAACTACATGAATAACTCCAAACAAACATACGGAGGCCAGGAGCTTGAAATATCACCAAAATTAATGACGGCATTAACCAAGGACCAGATGTGAGGATTATAGTTATTTTAAAAAAAAAATAAGATCATTAGCTTTCCCCTCAGGGTTATCTGATCTAATTCTGCATTAACTGTTTATTATATCATCAAAAGCAGCTGCGAGGCGAACACAAGTCTTTTAATAACTGTTTCATTCCCGCTCGCTCTCTTTCTTCTCTGGTCCCAGTGAGATCCAGCAGGAGACCTGATTACAAACGGATGCTCGCTAACTGCTTTTTCCTTCTCTCTCCTCCAAGTTTAGGTCAGCAGAAAAAAAACAAGAAAAAAAAAAACACCAAACGACATAACACGGAAGATGTCAGACTCGACTAGTTTCGTCTGACAGGCTGGATGTGATGCCTGGGATGTGATGGCTAATTGATCTCACCGCTGTTTTGTTGTGAATGCCAAGGGGGGGGGGGGTTGCACTTGATGCCATGCACGTGAATCTCTGCGACGCTCCCGACGCCACGTGTGCTCGCTCTGACTCCGGCCTCAGATCGAGCCATGGGAAAAAAAACGATGGTTCCCCGAAGCCGGTGGAGCTCGGCAGCCCGATGTGTCACGCTGGTTTTGGAGGAAGGAATGTGTGAATGTGTATTTCATGCAAATATTCAGTCAGTGCTCACTGACAGACGGACCTCCAGCCTCAGAAAGATCCTCTCTCTCTAATCATCCTGCTCAGATTAGATTCCTGCTGTTCTGTTTACTGTAACTGTAAAAAAAAAAAAAGTGGTACTTGCATTTATTACTGTGATTGCAAAAGGAGCCTCAGCTCGTTGCCCCACATGCAATTTGCAAATGCACTTACTGTTGCAAAACCACTTTTTAAAATATTCCTGATTGTCTGAATATGTGAAGAAAAGTGGGTCAGAGTTAAGTTACTGTTCAACCTCATTCTTTCATTCTTTTAGCAATAAGAATTTTCAGTTTTTTATTGATAAATAAACATCCACCAACGATCCAAAGCGTTGTGCAGCCGCACCGTGGGACTGTTTGTGTTCTTTGGACTGGAGCTGTGGCAGAGCGGTTAAATGGTTCAGTGGGAATCACACCAACTGCTCATCATTCAGGTGAAGAGGTCACAATCTATTGGAATAATATATATCATGTTTATAGTGTTTTCAAATGATCTGAATCAAACCTGTTTTGAGTTTGCAAACTGTTCCAGTATCAGTTATAAAAATCAAGTTTAAACATTTGATTTGGTGAAAGTTTGTAAGTAAGTAAAGGCAAGTTCAATTATGTTTTTAAAAATATAGCTTGATCCGTTAAACATCTTTCCTCTTTCACCTTGCCATGTTTACATTTGGCAAAGAGCAGCCAGCTGTGCTCCCATTGGTCAACGCTACCAAGGTGATGAAACCGGTCTCGGAAGGTTGAAAAGAAAACCAAACATGCTAATCCTCCTGTCTGTATGCTGTAGGTACGGTGGCCGAGAGAGATCAACGCATTGCAAATTAATATTCTAATAATTAAATCTTCATCAATTTGAAGAAAGTCACGACACATGAAAAATACAGAAACACGCAAATAGCTAGAAACACAGAAACGTTTCCAGTGAACCCAGAAAATCGATGAACTCGTCTGTAGGTTAATGCTCTGTAGGGTTCCATCACCACTAACGAATAACAGACTTTAATAACTTCCCAAACGCATGTGTTGTTGTCTTCATTTGCAGTGCGTCACACCGCCCACATGTGGAGATGGTTGTCTCCATTACGACAAACTTCACGAGACAAAACAAGACGTTGCATCCAATGCACGTTGATCATTTCCAAATTAGTCTTTAATCGGCCTGATATTGTTCAGACTACTACTGACTGTGAAATAAACAATTAAACGGGCAAATTAAAAACCAATGCCACTGAAACAATCGAGGACTTTCAGTTAGGCCACTTATATTTAATCTGTCCTGTCGATAGGAAGCTCACAACTGAATCAGGCTTGATAAAAGAAAGTGAGTGAATTTGTGGGTAACTGCAGCTTTTAACTCCACAGTTGATTCCTCTGTGTATCAGACCAACACGTAACATGAGCAGTGTAGCCTGCAGACGACCCACACTCACACACAGAGACACACACACACACACGCACACAACCGAGGCCTATGAAAAGTCATCCTGTTAAAACTCCTGCCAACAAGCAGAGTCCATTCACGCTGGCACCATCAAAGCAGAGTACAGCGGCAGGTGAGTGTATTAACATTCTTCTCCTGGAACATGAGGATGTGTTTATTCTGCTCTGCATGTCTAATGACAGCATCTGGAAACCAAACATCACCGGAGCAAACGCTGCTCTTCCCATCGCTGTTGGGTCAGTTGGCAGCGCTTAAAAGATGGTGGACGCACACACACACACACACACACACAGACACACACCTGTTTGTTTCATTATGTCACGACGGGTCACAGACAGTTGTGGGTTTTTAACAGGCGTGCAACACGTTTATTTTTGTCACTCATCGTGGGCAGATGTCTGAATGAAATACCAACGCCACTCGGCCACAAGGCGTTTTCACCATTACTGGAAAAACTAAGTAAAGAATAAACGTGTGTTAAAATGGTAACAATCTGCTTTCTGCTACTTGATGAATATAACAACCAAAACTGTGGAGAGATCACATTCATCCTTTTATTCTCTCTGCCTTGTTTTGGTTTATGTTACGTGAAATATTTTAACAATTAGCCTCCTGGACGTATATATACTTGTAATATGCTAAAATGCATTGTAATATAACCGATTTCAGCTCTTTGTTATGTATGAAACCGTCCATACTTCTGTTTGCATGGTTCAGCTGTAAACACACTTGGTTTAATACCCTTCCAAATCCAAAGTTCCCATTCCATTTCCATGATTGGCACTAAATTGGTGTCTTGACCCTCACTAGTCAACAGCTTGAATCCCGTCATAAATTGAGGTTGGGAGATTATAGGACAAACCTCAGTGTTTGTTGATCGAATAAACAGCTTTAATAAGATGCAGCAGTGATTTACACAGCTGCTGTGTGTGAAGAGATATTAATTTCCACTTTTGGCTTCTTGCAAACTGCTTCCAACGTCCCCCAGTGAGCGGAGCTGCTGAAGAATGGGCCTGAGGGACGAGCTGCAATGTCCCTAATGTGGTGCACAGAGCTATTCTGTGGGATTGACACAGTCTGCAATTAAGGTTCATCTCTCTGACCACAAAATACAACACCAGGCTGCAGCAACGGTTTCTGTGCACTAGTCATAGTGAAGACACGGGCTGTGTGATTAACTCCGGGACGCATGAAGGACTGAGTTTCTAGTTCTCACAGAAGTGAAGCCGTGCAGAGTTAACTCCCTTGGCCTCCTTGTGCATCACTTAGGTTTTTGCCCTTAACTGTAAATCACAGACGTGATCTGACGAGCATGAAACCACATCGCATGGAAGCGTTTCCAACGGGAGATTTCTCTTAAATGGGTTTCTCTGTTCTCGGTTCCACCTTGTGGGCGGCGATGAGGAAGGCGTGACCTCACCGTTTCTTAAACAGCTAATTGGTCAATGAAATAAGATCAATTTAAGTAATCAAATACTTTAATAAAATTTGCAATACTACAAAGGGCAGATTACAGGAAGGAATCTGTCGACACAGCAGTGACATCATCACCTTGTAATGAAGTGATGGACTTATTCATTTGATTGATCAATGAATCAAACATGTGTCGTACAGGTTAGCTCAGTTCAGAGTCCTTCACAATTACCTGAAGAGACGAAAATAAGACAAAACTAAAAAAAGAAAGAAATGCTGACAATGAAATACCGTCAGATTTCAAAAGCTATAATAACAAAAAAAGAGAAGTTAATAGCCCCTGGATAACAACAGAAAACAAATTCCCAACATGGATGCAATAAAACAAGTGAACTATTCTGAATCGTTGGGTTATACGGTCACTTTTAAAGATTGCAACACTTCTGGCTGCTCCCAGGTTTCTCAGGCAGTCGGTTCCAGCGGCTTTGAACATGAAAGCCAAAAGCTGCCTCGGCAAAGGTTATTGTTAGAAAACACTTTCACATCCAGAAGATACAAAAGCAACATTATCGTCCAGGGAGATGGAAGAGGGGATTTCTCCGTCCACTTCACACAGCGACCTCGTATTGCAGAACCTCCGAGAGCGATGCACAAACACGGAAAGTCCAATATTCGTTCTCTTGTAGCTCTGTTTTTGGTCTCTTCCATCTCCTGAGGGGGGGAGGAACCTGGCTCTCTAGCCGATAATGGCTCCACCATGTTCATCGGTTGGTGTCTCACGGTGTCTGTCTTGTGTTCGCTGCTCTGCAGGTAGTGTACAGTGGGATTTCAGAGCTGTTTCTCTGAAAACAGCCGCCTGCCGAGGCCAAAACACATCGCTGTGAACGTGTGGAGAGTGAAACAAAACAGCAGCTTCGACGGCAGGACAGCGAAACAATGAGCTGCTATAAGGCTGTGGGAAGCCAAGAGGAGCTTTGGATCCAGGTGAGATCTGTGTGTTCAGAGACAGAGACTCCTCTCACACTGTTGTCATGTCCTAATGTTGGAAACAGCTACTTTATGAAGTCCAGCAACAAAATGTGGCTTTGATAAAATACATCAAGTGCCCATTAAATAGAAAGGCCCATTATTCTAAAGTAATAAACTGATCACACAAGTAGTTGGAACTGGTCAAGGAGGAGCTATTAGGATAAAGTTTGTACGAATCAATCATGAAAACTGATGATATGTTTCATTTAAAATATGTAAAATGAATAATAAATATGTATAGTGTATTTAGCTTAAAGCTAATTACGGAGTAGCATGAATGGAAATGTAAGTACCTCAGATTTGACTTTAACCTGCACTAATCAACCTGTTAATGACAATAGATTGACGATGGGTATTATGAGCAAATTATCAATTGGTTCATTACTTTCTCTACGAAAATCTAATTTATCACCTTTCAGCTCATTGTTTTTGTTTTACTTCCGTCACCTTCCCTGCTTCGGTTCAGTATGATTCAGATTTACTCGAGCTACCTGATCTACAAGCTTCTGCAAACAGAAACAGTACATAGTGGAAAACTGAATATTGAGCAGCTAAAGATCGAGATATTTCCCTCTGGACAAGGTGGAGACCAAAACTGAGGTAAAAGAAGAGTGAATATTGAACTTAAATTCATCCGGAAGCAGATATGTGACTTCAGGTGAATTGTAATGTTGTACTATTACCTGCTGGAGGTGTCAGTTAGCAAATGTTAGCATGATGTGGTTGTACTGTTGAACAATTCTGTTTCCTGCTCGGCTCCTTGTCCCCAAACTGGTCCAAAGATCATAATGAATTAGTGCAACTCCCAGTACAAAATCCTTGTCAACACACTGTTATTTCCACTCCAAAGTAAGTGAGGAACTATAGTCATGAGCTCAGATCCCTGCTCTGTGTCAGGCCGTCCGGAGTTGGACTGTGAAAGTTTCCGTTTGGAAAGGTTTGAACTAAAGACGTGCAGGACACTGGACACTTTCACTATGAGGGAATGTTTTTCCAGGGGATAAAAGAGGTTAAGACCAATTTCAGGCCTTCGTGTTGCTACTGCTTATTTGGCCAAAACATCTGTAAAAGCAGGAGATGTAGGCCACAGCAGCTGGGAAGCCCGCGGCCCAGAGGATGCGAGGTATTAACGGGACCTTCCGCCTAAGTTGCGACTGATACTGTTGACAAGCATCGTTAATTCAAGGATCTAACTTCTCTGCAACATGTGCACGATGACGGTTTTGAATGCGTGAGAACGACGGACAGCACGACAGGTTCTGAACTCTCACGGCACGAAGACAACTGGACGTACAAAGCAATAAAAATATGGTTTAGTATCTGGTCGAAGCCAGAGTAAATAAGGACATGGGTGTGTGTCCAAGGCCGTGGTCGGAGTTATTGTTCTGACGACTGAGGAACAGAGCCGAGCCTATGAAGAGAAACATTTGGATCTCCTCAGGTAGCAGAGGAGTGAGGGTGCGACTGAACTCATTTGAACTCTGAAAGAAACTTCTCAGATTCGTTTCAGAAGCTTCACCTACAAAACTTTGTTCCTGCACAAACAGAAATCACATGTGAACTGTTGGTGTTTGTTAAATGTGGCCGAGAAAATAAAAGAGCACCACACACAGAGAACACATCAGAGAGAGACCAAAGTTGATTCTGGTTTATGACAACTTCTTATTTTCAAGGTTTTGGTTATTTTTAGTCATGCAAATGCCGTGAGTCTCTGTGTGGAAACCTCTGATCTTTCAGCCCAGACTCTGAAGTATCTCAACAATTACTGGATGGATTTCCATAAAATGTGGTGAGGCCACTCATGTTTCCCACTGCATGAGTTATAAAAACCAAAGTTGTTATAATTCATGCTGGGAACTACTGGATTTTTGAGGCACATACAGTTTGTTTTCTTTTTAAGAAGTTATAACCAGATTGGCAAATAAAACAATTAACTTGTAGTGAAAGCGCTCTCTGGTAAACAATCTATGAAATGGCAATAAAATATCTTGTTCCTACTTTGGCAATTCTGTACGGCAATTTATTTTCCCTTTATCTGAAACCAATATCATTATTATCTACAAGCTAATTTCAGCCAATTTATGCATTTAGCTTTCCTAATTAGAAAGTGTTACAATCCTAACATAATGAAACATGATGGTTTATAGCTGTTGTTACTCTCAATTTTCAGTCTTGGTCTTTTATCAGTAACAGAAGGCTTTGACTTGAATCATAAATGGTCGTCAATGCGACTGCTTTTAATAAATTAATAAGTTTAGCTGCATCATATCAAAACCAGTGGTGTCCAACCTTTTTGGCTTGTGCCCGTTAATATGAAGCCACATCTACTTATTTAAGTTTCTAGAGGGCTCAGGAGCTAAAGACATCAAATATTTTGTTCAGTTCTGAGTTTGTTATTTTGCCGATGACACCTCTTAATTTCTACAAAATTCATTACTGAGTCAAACATTGTTTTCTTTACGGAGTCATTTCCTGGCTTGATCCTGATTTACATCAAAATACCGATTTATATTTTGATGTTCTGTCAGGAAGTCAGATGCGATTGTGATTTGGAGTTTAATTGCTAAACCCAAATTGCTGCTTCAGAGGTCACGACACAGAGAGATCTCTGATTCTACCCAGACTGAAACTAAGATGATTGATGTGGTGATGGATTTCTACGCAGACAAGACATTTGTGAATGTGCACAACTGTCCTTGGAACCCATGCAGATGACGACTGGGACATTACAGCGACTGCAAGTGGTGTAACTAAGAAGGAAATTGGTCCAATATCCACGTGGTTCTACCACATGAGCTGTGTGCATGTTTCTTGCATCATAGCTCCATCAGCGGTGATGAGTCATGGAAAGGTGAAAGTTTCAGAAGAAACTAAAGCTACAGCCTGAAGGAGGTGATCCAATCCCTGATGAATCTGCACGAAACCCTTTAATGAGTGAATTTGCATAATGTGAATCCTGCTGCTTCCAGACTGAGCTACACATACGTGGCACGGCACATGGAGCACAGACAATTTGAAGATTAGCTGGAAAGTGGCTCAACCCCACAGGTCTCAAGTGATTAATTCCCAGTCATGTGTTGCTGATCATCGGCGTATTTCCACAGTAATGCAGAGAAGAAACGTAGCATGACTCAGATCTGCACGCAGCTGCACCACCGAACACATCAAGGACTCAGGCAAACTTCTCCAGAAACATTCTGACTTATGGGATTCCCTGCAGAGACACCGCAGCCACAGACTCAAACACTCAGACCCCCTCGGTCGCTGTGGTCAGTGCCCAGATGATTGCCACTGATTTAGCGGTGACCCCCAAGTATACGGTAATTCAGGAGGAGAAGCTTACTCAGATGTAGTAATACTGGACCTCAGGCGGTTTTCCAGATCTGAGAATTCTCAATCTTAACATATTTTCCTGGAACAAATACAGCACCAATAAAGAGGGGGTGAGGTTTAGTCTGGTTCACGACTGTGTCTCTGGGATGAGAGGGTTGACGTCTGAAGACAAGAAACTCTGATAAAAGTTTGATGCAGTTGTGTCCTTCTGCATTAAAATAGCAACTTGGTGTCAAACCTGCAGCATCGCGTGAGGATCCCCCCCCCCGAACACCTTTTACTGATTGTGACTGATTGAACCGTTTCCTCAATTTTCAGATTTAGATTTCGAAAAACATTTTTCCTTTTTGTTTTTCCAAATTGTAACATGCAACTCTGACTGATTACAGCAAAGCGAACATCATACACCTGCCAGACCCGTCTCGGAGAGTTTCCATTTATATTCCACTAATCTGCAAGAACCAATCCACTGTTTTCACCCCATCCTGAACAAAGACACAGATTTAAACCTGAACTTTGTAGAAAGAAGGGACAAGAAACAACTCATTAATTTTATTTAATCACTTTCTTTGACATCCTTTGATAGTTGTATTTCTCTTTTTGACATATTCACCAGTTTCTGTATCTTTGAACCGATATGTCTTAGTGTGTTTAGTGCAGATCCAAATAAAAACATAGATAAATATAGTTTCATCGGGGGACTGCAGCATCTGGTGCTATTATAGTGTATGAAATACAATATGGCATAAATTGTTTGTGTTCTGTTTAGTTTTGTTAACAAGGAAATCGTAAAAGTTTTGTGCTAGCTGCAAAATTTTGACAATGGATTGATCAACACAATTTATGTATTTTACCTTTCTATAACATTATAACTGGTCTTGGTATACACAATACACAAAATCCTGGTAGCAACCAAAGCACGATAGCATTTATTCATTAGAGCACTTTCCTTAGTCAGATTTTCACATATCGACACTTGAGATAATATTTTATGTACGATCTGTGTATATGTTGGGAGATGCAGAAGCTAAAATAAAAATATGAGAACAAGTGATTCAATTTGTTTCTTGTGGCAGAATATTTGGTTCAAACTCTCTCGTCTAAAACCAATAATCCTCACACAGGCTGTGAAACGCCAACTTACTCAGACAAAATATACAGTAACGCTGAAATCTCTCAGACTGTACATCCCTCCCTCCTTAATTTAAAAAATTCATTTTCAAAGTGTTCCTCGTGCTCGGCTCCTGCGATTGATAGCAGCTGTCCAACAATTCCTACCACATGGGAGGAGCATTGTGTAAATATTGTACCACGGGCAGCCTGCTTTACATTTCAATTACTGCATTTATACAGTCAGCAAACACGATACGCAGGAGAAATGGCAGAAACCCGACTCTCCTGCCGCCATGAGGGGAATCTATGGGGAAGGTTCGGTCAGCTCTGGCTCTGGAAACCAACGAGCGGCCATCTTTCTGCTCAGTGTCCTGCTTCGTGTGAGTCCCTCTGCTGTCGCTGGGGGGGGGGGTGCTTAATTAGATTTTGTCAATTTGAGACGCTGTGTGGTGCAGGGACGCTTGAAGGTTTTGTTATAACACTGGAGAACCTCCATTTGCGTTGACATGTTTCAGTAAACGTGCACGAAGGTTTGTGTCGAGGACGTTGTCTTGGCTATTGGAATAAAGAGGAGTTTGATTGTTATCAGATCTGGAGGTTGAATGCATTTGAAGTACTTTATTTTGTTTCCACTCTCACTTCATTTCACTGCGTCTTCCCTCCACTGCTGTGAAACAATCTGTTATTGCCTGCGGCCTGAAAGGAAAAGGCACCGAATCGCTCGCGGTGAATTAGCTCTGGCACCTCAAGCCAAGCGTTAGAAGCCAGAGACGTCAGAAACACTCGAGCACCTTCAGGACGGTTCCTGGCGTTTACTCCATCCAGCTTCTTGGCAGATTTGAGAGGAATTACAAACGTTATGAAGATGAATGTAAGAGTCTTATTTGCCCCGGCTGCCTTATTTAAAAAAAATACGTGTCGGTGCAGCTCGGCCTTTGGTGTGAGTGATTGTGGGGCACCGGGGAGAGGCGGGGGGGTAACACGTCAGTGACATCATCCTGCAGCAGAGATACAGTTACCGCCCAACAGCCGACTGGCAGCAAACAACTGGTAACCTATACAGGAAGAAACCCTTCAGGACCTGGACTGACCAGGAGGCTTGAGGAGTAAATAAACTGGGACACTTTTATTCAGCTGGAGCAATGAAGATAGACTCTATTCTTAATCTTTTTTTATTGTTAATTCTCATAAACCAAGGAAAAGTTACCTTTTCTTACTTTATGTTCCAGTGAAAAATGTGCATCATAATCTATAAAAATAGTAAATTCTCCAAGAAACTTGTTAGATAAATATCGAATGTGCATTTGATTGTGTATGACTCCTGTTTTAAATCTTAGATTACAGAAAATAATCAAATACTTTAATCTCCATTATCTCACAATGGCTCCTACACTGTAAAAGTATTACAGTACTCTAGAAGATTCCAGAGTACTTCTTATGCCGCTGCTACCCTCACATGTGGATGTACGAACGAAAGCACTCCATACTGTTTATGATCATATTTGATATTTCACAATCAAAGGGAACATGCTACAACGATTGAAAGTCAAAACTTCAAATCACTCCTTTTCATTGGAATAAAAACATATGTAAAAGCTGATGTGCGTACCTGAGCTCCATCACAAGGATTAATGCACATTGGAGTAAAGGCATGTCACGACTGATGAGAACCGGGAAGCACGGGTTCAATAAAGACAATAAATTAAACACTCGATCTGAATTGTAGCTTTTGCGTCACAATGAAGTCGGTATTTAGATCCCGCTGTGAATCCCAATGACGTTTTGAAACCCCGGATGGAAGGAAGACAAAGACGGGATTTAAACCTTCCCTTGTGCTCGGGGTCATAAATGAAGATAAATAAGTCAGGACGGAGAATAACTGGGTTTTTTCCTTGGAGTCGTCTCACAATGCCGGCTCTGTGGAAACACTGAGCCGATTGTGTAGGTGCAGCGGCCTGTTCCTCCTTAACGCCGGCCCTGAGCAGTGGAGGGAAGCTGCGTGAACATAAACTCCACAGTTCATATCACTTATCAGCTCGTTGGTCGGAGCGTGTTCCTCCACGGGGGGGGGGGGGGGGGGGGGGTTAGTCTTCCTCGTTCAGCCGCCGTCTGCCTATCAACGTGACTGAAAGCTTTCAACCACGCAATCATAATATTTTCAAGTTGCTTTGCAGGAGAGCGGCTCCGGCCTCTTTCAGCCTGTGTGGCATGGCCGGGTCCTTCATGGGAGTGGAGCTACTCGGTTGGTCTGCGTGACGCCCCCCCCCCCGGCTCCCAGTGGAGGCGTGTCCTCCATGGGTCAGCGTGAGGGACGTTCTCCCGACCCGGACGCTTCCCGAGTCCATCGCCGTTCAAACCCGAGCTTTGAGGACGTCGAAAAGCAAGACAGACGTTTTCATAAAAGCCATAAATCGCTGCTGCATAAACAAACCAGTTTTTATGAATACGTCCACATACCTGCTCCGGTGCCCATGTTAAATGATTTGTTGTGATGGGATAAACACGCCGTTTTATCTGGACGGGATTTAGAAACCGTCTGTTGCCGTGAACCTCTCGGTGAGGGTTCGTCTGTCTGGACTCGATTGTAGCTCCCAAGTAGTTCACACGAGGCCAGAGGTCTTTGTTAGAAAACGGGGTTTTATTTCCAGGTCGAACCAACCCGTGAGAACTGGGTTTAGAGAGAAAAATAAATGAAAATAAATACAAATTCACAATATGCAAATGTCCGTTTTTACAGCAGCACAACAGGTGTTACATTACACCAAAAAACACTTCACACACACCTCACATACAGCCCGCAGCTCATTATTAACTTGCACATTTACAAACTTAACTTACATAAACATATTCACAACTTTACATAGTATGCAAATCACTATCACGCACAACCATGCAATTGAAAGCAACACAATAAAATCGTTCACATTCTTCTTAGATATAAATAAATGATAAACATACCTCGTCCACTGCTTACTACTTGAGGGAATCTTATCTTATTGCTTGTCCTTTATAGTTTTTTCTTCTTCTTCTTATGTGCTTTTACTTTTAACTTTAATTTATAGCTTATTGATTGTGCTGCTTCTTTCGCGCTGTTTGGCTAGGTACGTCGCTTAAAGGTGTGGTGTAGGAAACATATGACGGCGGCAATTAGTTCCGCCCCAGTGCCATTATAACCAGTAGGAACCAAAAACGGGAGGTTAACCAACTAAACAAACTGCCAATGTGCGGCAGTTACATCGATGGATCTGCAGCTTTATGAGCAGCAGACGCTCGCTGTTCAGAACGTGCATCACTCTGCTTCTCTCTGTTAGTTCCTCAGAGGATTCGGAGTATCAGGATACAACAAGGAGGAAACTGCATTTTTTTTCCCATTGATAAGCTGAAAAGAATCTGTTGCTGTAGTTTCCCATGAGACCCATTTCAGTGTGTGACCACATCCAAGATACAAACACCTGCAACGTCTTTATTTGACTCGAAACATTATTCATCGCACGTGTCACATAAAACAATAACTCCTCACTCCAATTCTCTTCTCTCACCGGAATATAAAACAACCACGATTGATTGCGTGTTGAACGTGTGTCACAAGGTCGATTCCGTCCGATTCCAAAACTGTTTTTCGGTCATAAATGTGAAAACCTGACAGTTGTTGTTGCTCCGTCCCCGAGGCCGTGAAGTGTTTTGAGGGCTTCCACGACTTTCTCCTGTCGACAGCAGGTTGTTGTTTTACTCTTCGGATCCTTTGTGGTATTAAATGGAAACTCCCGCTTTATCCCCCCCCTGTCTGGGATGGGTTTGAAACAAGCTTATAGCGGTTATCCTAGAGGTCAGGAACCAGATGGTGACGTGACTGAAGGCCAACGAGTCCTGGATCCAGGTCACACCTGCGAGTCAGGGTTCGTCTCTTCTGCTTCGCCCAATAACGCCTGATGCATGTGGTGATGAAAGAGAGATTTAGGGCTTTTTAAAAGACGGCCAGCTTGATTGTGAATTTGCAGAGAACCAACAGAGAAGCAGGAGAATCATTAGAGCAAATGTTTTCTATCCTCTGCCAGCGGAGCCACACGTGTGCTTCAAGAACACAGCTCCCCCCTGAAAGGAATATCCATGGAACATATGATCAGAGAGTTTTTATACGGACATTAATCATATTTAAGTTTTTTTACTGTACCGCATTTTCAGAACCTTTATGTTTTTACCAGAGTGGAAATCCTGCCAGCACAACACAACTTGGCTTTGATCCCTCTGGCCAACAACTGTAAAAACCCTTTGAACGAGGCCAGTTTGCAGGATGAAGGAATAACCGCTCGTCGGTATCACTGAGGTGTTTAGTGTGAAAACACTTCCATCATGAGGCCTGAGGGCTCAGTGAAGAGGGTGAGAGGAGGAAGTTTCCACCATATGATCACCGCTTAATGTCGTAGCTGAAAATGATTTTTCTAACATTTACTTAAAAGGTTTCTTAGTTTCCACTTTGGTTTAATCAAACGCTCAACTGACCCAACTTGATGGAAGATTCCTGAGGGTTTGTGACGTGAGATAAGATCAATGTTAGAATCGATGCAGCTCAATAGTGATATAAAGCTTTTCTCTTCACTCTTTGCTCTCCAATTGCAGTTCATTACACAAATGTAACCCGGAAGAAGAGAGAACATTTTCACGGAATATTAAAATAACTGGAATCACACTGAGTAGATACCCGACCTGAGACGGGTATCTACTCAGTGTGAAAAACATTTGAAATGCTATCGGATTCAGGTTGTGTTTGGTCAAGTTTGCTGAGTTCTTGATTGTTGAAAACATCGGACGGAGGCGGGGTTGTGACACAAAGGTTCAGTTCAGTTCAGACAGAAACACTGTGGCCTTATTCTTCCTCTTCTAACGTCCAATACTGTCTTTTCACACACTTATAGATGTCAGTCCCCTAAACATGCCAGATTAGATTAAGATCCATTAATTATGTCATGGTAAATCAACGGAAATGTCCAAATGAAAGGACTAATCTAAAGAATCCTGGATCTGCCTCTTTAATCTGATCTTTCTTCCTGCTTCTCTTCCCTTGTAAGGAAATATATGGTGTACTAAAGCTCTCTACTACGAAACATGTAAAACCATTCACTGACCCTGATGTTCGGTATATTTCCTCTCTCCAGTCGTCAGTATGTGGTCACTCTTTGTTCCTCTGAAGCTCCTCAACGCCGGAACCTTGACCTACATTTATAGACATCAACTGTTCCTGCAGAAACAAGGGGGCCGGGGGTCGTTTATTATCTCTGCAGGTCCAGTTGTTAGAGGAGATCACGTGTCGTCCTCCTGAGCAGAACTTGTAAAACACTTACTCAGCTTCTAGAAACAACAACAACCCGGCTCCGCTCCAGCTCCAGCTCCAGCTCCTCGGAACCCGATCGCCCAACGAGGAGACGCAGCTCTGCAGCTTCGCTATCGGAGTTGACGTTGGCTCTGATCAAAAAGCAGTTGCACCATGTTACGAGGTCCAGGCAGAGGAAGTGTCTCTATTGAAACTTGACGCAGAAAACAGGCGGTGAGGGGGCGGCTGGGTTCTGGTTTTTGTGTGTTTGTGTGTGTGTGTGTGTGTGTCGCTGGGTCTTCTGAAAGCACTTCCATCTTTCTGCTGGGGTTCTAGAGCAGCGAGTGACGGATGGATCCAGCATGTGTTGCCGCTCTGTGATTACAAACCCAGTCGCAAACCTTTGCTTTATCCTGACGATGGGAACTATTGAACGTTTTTCGCCGCTTTTCTGTGTCTTATTAATCAGCTGGGAGCATTCGATGACAAGTGCCGGGGCTTTATTCACGCTAAGTACGTCCTAATACAATCGGATCTGTTACACGTGTGTTTATCGAAGCCGGTTTCTGCAAACGGAAATAGAAAAAGAAGCCAAAAGCTACAAAAACACATGCTGCAGCCGCTGATGTGCCCGATGTCCACCGAGCCTCAATCACACGCCTTGTTTACGCGGCTTTTGTTTCTTCATTTGAGTTTTTTTGAGAGAAATGATTGAATGTCTGTTTCTTCTCTGCCGTTATTTCCGTTCACTTCCGTGGAGCAGAAAACAAGACCGCTGGGAGAGAAGCGTTATCGCCCACACCTTCTGAAAGTCAGACATGTATATAACAATTTACAATCCCAGCAGATTTCCTTCTTCTTCTTCTTGTGGGGGGGGGGGGGATGTGCTGATTTATCCACCATGTGCACGTCCCCGGTTTCCTGAAGCAGCTTTGCATAATGTGCTATTTGACAGTCGGATGTGATAGGAGGGAAAAGGAAATAAAAAAAATCCATTTCAGCCCTGGACTCTGAACTTGGAAGAGCTAATTCTTCTTTTTTTCATCTCTAAATTGCCAGGTGTAAATCCGCAGTGGCTCCGGGGCCTGGCAGGATACAAGGCCGGGGGTGGAGGCGGGGGGGGGGGGGGGGGGGTTAAGTCTGCGCTGCTCAAAGTGAGTCCTGAAGTGACTTTGGATGTGGAGAGTGTCGGT
Source organism: Limanda limanda (assembly GCF_963576545.1). NCBI lineage: Eukaryota > Metazoa > Chordata > Actinopteri > Pleuronectiformes > Pleuronectidae > Limanda > Limanda limanda. The sequence continues at coordinate 25,663,126 of NC_083645.1, read as the reverse complement.
TATATCTCCCAGCTGCAGATGGACCAGGGTTCGCTTTGAAAGACAGAAACGCAGCCGAGCACCTGGACGACTTCTCCGTGAAAGTCGAGAGAGAGAGAAGTGAAGCTCAGGAGTTCATCACGACTCGTGTTTAAGTTAAAAAACTTTTACTTCTGGCTTATGTTTTAACGTCCACCTGGATTCAATGCACTCGACTGTGAAACTATAAAAAGAGGCTTTTTCTAGACGCTTTAAATAAGGAAAGGTGAAGAGGAGGAGGAGGAGGAGGAGGAGAAGGAGTTGGCGGAGGAAGGTTTTTCCACGATTTGAACTTTGAATCTTGTTTCATAATCTCACACTTCATCTCACCAGAGTCTCTCTTTGTTAGTGGAACATAAATATTGTAGATCAGCAGCGTTCCTCTGTCTGTTATGGTTCGTTCTAAAAGCTCATTTATGCTCAGTGTTAGATACGTGTATGGCGGCGTCTGTCTGAACGCTGCGTTCATTTCGTCCGAACGTCTTCTGAAAACTTACAGACATGGACGAGAAGTACCACAGGAAATCGTTCGGGGCAGCGTAGCCAATATTTCCAAGTAAGACAACCATATAAAGCCCTTTTTCCACTGGTCAAAGAACCCAGAAAAACAAGCTAGCGTCTGGTTTTCGTCTACAAGAGGAACGGGTACAATCGACATTCAGTCCTGGGTCAAGTGACTCTGCAGGAGACACAGATCTGGATCGGCTCTGGATCCGATCAGCTGTGTGAACGCACTAATCAGGTTCGACAGCGAGGTGAGAGAGAGCTTCTGTTTTCTGTGCTTTGACATAGAAATACAAAACCCTTCTGCTGGCAATGAGAGTGGAGTCAATCGCCTCATTTCAAACTGGTAACTGGTGTAAAAGAGGTAAAAACAAACCAGGAAGGTGAAGTAGATCCTGACCGACAACACAATGTGGGTCACCGGCTGAACAGAGGTTCACCTGCTGCTCTCGTCCCTCACTCCAGGAAGTTAACTTCACGATTCCACTTCCTGTTCAGAGCCAAAAACATCATCAAACACCGTTTTCACCCTGAACCCTTTTGACCTCTGACCTCAGGCAGGAGCTTCAGGTCATCTGAGACTCTGACTACTGAACAGATTCTTTCCTGAGGTCAATCTCTCAATACATAAAATGAAGAAACAATCCTCATAAGGGTCACTGAAGTTTTAAAGTGAACTTAAAAGATTTGTTAAACTTCTATGCACCGCAGTAGTTTATTAGAACATTTAATTTTTGTCTCTTCTGTGTCCAGGAAGTAAAAGAATAATAAAAAAGCTTCACTATTTTCCACAAATGCAGGAATTAAACTAGATTCTTTAATTCAAAAACAACTCAAAACCAAAGACTTTCCCTTATTTTGTTTATTTAAACAATAAATTTGGTTTATTGTCCCTGACAGAGGAAGTTCAGTTTCACAACGCTGCACATTCACAATCACATTCACCCACAGACCTCGACCCATGAAACACACACCAGAGTGACACCTAACAAACACTAACATCATTAAAGTGCTGAGGCTGTATTTCTTCTATTAGCTCCGGGATGGACCAATAACACAACGGCCATGAAAACAACAATCCGACCACGGAAATGCAAACGTCTCCCACGAAGCGACACGTTTACTCTTCTGCTCTGCGACTGTTTTGAAACCATAAACCAGATTTCTGCAAAGAATAAGGCACGATTGTCTTTACAGATCTCCCAAGATCCTTCGCTTTTTAGGGAATGTGTGATGGTATCACGACCAACCACTTTCAGATGGCGGTTTGCGGGAATTACTTCCAAATGGGCGTGGGGGGTTTCCGGCCTTATCCCCGTTTTCCATACATGTTTGACTTTTTTTTTTTTTTTCCTCTGGAGGAGGGAAAACCAAACAGTGATTGTAAAGCCAGTTGAGGTCATTAGATAACAGGAGTTCCTCTCTTTCTAGTTAACTTTTCATTATCCTCTGGTTTCATAGCTGCACCTCCTTCTCCTGATCTCAGGCGAGAGCAGGAGGCCCGAAGGCGGAGCCGGAGTCTGGAAACAATATCAAACAGATTTCTCTTCCCAGATTGGGTGTGACCATGTTGGCTCGCCTTCCAATCAGTGCGCTACCAGTGGAACCTTTTCACCGACGGTCAACGCCTGGTGAGGTGCATGCTGGGAGGCCCTGGCCCGCGCGTGACATCATCAAAGCTTTGTGTGCATTCTTGCTCCGTCCCTGAAAATACATCTCACCCAAACAAACGCAGCTCCTGGTTGTTTTGTTTTGGGCGGTTCTCCGGATCGCCTGCCAGCGCTCTCCACATACTTAAAGGAAAACAGTCCCGAGAATACGTGGTCAGCTCGCGCCGCTGTGGGGATCCCAGCGAAATAACAAGAACCAAATGTTTACGCAATTCTTCTTTCTCTGACAAGATTCCACTCGAACTTGTCTCCGTGATCAATCGATCGGCCGCTCGTCATCGGGCAAAGACTGAGGGAGAAATAAACAGCCACTTTTGTTGAAAGATATCCACTCGTTGCGAAACATCTGTGAAACATTGCACTCTTGACAACCTTCACATCCCCGAGTCCTGATAAATAACGGCTTCAGAAGTACTGAAATGTTCCAAAGTTTTCTTTCAGATTCGGGACGATTATTCAGCCTCGAAGATAAATAAAATGACAGAAATATGAAGCTTAGATGATGCAGCTCCACACCAGCTTCAGGCTCACACTGGAATCCATGCTAACGTCTCATATGCAGTTTGTTCACTGATGTAAACGCACAATAAGAAAGTTTAAACAGAGAGAGTTCGACACCTTGACGTGTTTAAAGTCATACTGCAAAGTTTAATGTGTTTTAGAGCAGTTAACTAAATAATATGACTGTTCTCAGATGAAACACATTCATTCTGATTAATTATCACATGTATTACATATAAATCTATATTTCTGGGGTTGAACGTCAGTATGTATGAAAAGGTAAACACTCTATAAAGAAAGGTGAAGCCTCTACTTAATATGATCCAGTTGTAAAAGTGTGTGTACTGTTACTGGGGTTGTCGCTCGTAGCTAAACAACCGGTAGCATGCCTATGTTCCCACAGCCCTATGTTCCCACGGCCCTATGTTCCCACAGCCCAATGTTCCCACAGCCCTATATTCCCACAGCCTTATATTCCCACAGCCCAATGTTCCCACAGCCCTATATTCCCACAGCTCTATGTTCCCACAGCCTATGTTCCCACATCTCAATGTTCCCACATCCCAATATTCCCACAGCTCTACGTTCCCACAGCCCTATGTTCCCACAGCTCTATATTCCCACAGCTCTATGTTCCCACAACTCTATGTTCCCACAGCTCTATGTTCCCACAGCTCTATATTCCCACAGCCCTATGTTCCCACAGCCCAATGTTCCCACAGCCCTATATTCCCACAGCTCTATGTTCCCACAGCCCTATGTTCCCACATCCCAATGTTCCAACAGCCCTATATTCCCACAGCTCTACATTCCCACAGCCCTATGTTCCCACAGCTCTATGTTCCCACAGCTCTATGTTCCCACAGCCCAATGTTCCCACAGCCCTATGTTCCCACATTTCTACTATTCATTACAAAATTGCGCCCTATGTTCCTACAGTTCCCACATTTCTACCCCTGCCTGGTAGTTAAGGGTTCACCATTCCGTAGCTGGTGAACCCTAACTCTAACCCTTATTTTCAATTCTAGAAAAATCTAGAAATGTGGGAACATAGGGCTGTGGGAACATCGGGACTAATTTTTCAAAATAAATCTGGGAACATAGGTCTGTGGGAACATAGGGCCTAATTTTCAAAATTGACAGTGAAAAAAAAATCCTTAGAAATGTGGGAACATAGGGCTGACCCCAAACAACCCAGATAACTTAGCTTTAGCAGCTATTCCTGACCCTGTTATGTTTTATATGAGGATGTAGGAGGCGTGTGTAAGCTCCGCCTCCTGGCTCTGTGTTCCAGAGGCATTTTCTGAATGTCCAGGAGAGAAGCACCTCAGCCAAAGCTGGGGGGGGGTGAAGTTACACTTTAAAGACTTGGACGTGCCAGTCGAACCAGTAAAAGCATCAGCTACAAACGCTCTCCGGTGACTGGAACTTTCCCCGTCCGATTGAAACGACCTCTCAGCGCTAGCAGGAAGTGCTTTGATGGAGCGCTGGGGAAATGTGGGTCAATCCGTCCGAACACCGCGGTGAGAGTCCAGGAAACAAATCCAAAATGAACAGCACTTTGCATGAGACTGAAATGGATATACACAAAGCACGAGCAATATGCTTCATAAAAACGCTTGAGAAAACAGCTCCGTGACCTCTCCTTTGAAACCAAACACCCAAATGTTAAAAACCTTTATTTTGTATCTGCGGTTTTATTAAATTTGATTTGGACGAAAGTCTCGAAACGCTCTTTCCTGTGAAGCGGCGTCGGAGTCGGTGTGGTATCTGTGTCCCGGCTCAGAAACGTTTCTCCTGTACGTCGACAGTTATGTCTTCAAGACTTTTTCACTGAAGTTTCAACCACAGCAGAGGAAAGATAACAAAAACAGTAGGATGGAAGAATTCTAAATATATATTTAACCAGAGCAGGATTGCATATGTTCTATTTGCACCTGATGGCTACTGCAGAGGTTGGGGATTAAAGCTGCAACGTGGAACATTTTTCAAATTATTTTTTGCGAGTTTATGATAACACTCCATTCCAAAGTTAAGAAGAGAAATCAGGGAGTCGGAAAATTATTGTCTTCAAGGTTAGATCGTTGTAGTTGGAAGGGGAAATGAAGGTGAGCAGCAAAATCGAGGCCCAAAAAAACCATCTAAGTTTATATGACAAACATATTTCAGTTAACTTTCACCAACAATATGTTATCAACTGCAAATGACATGTGCAAATTAAGATTATAAACAAGATTAACCTGTCTGCCTTCATATAAAGAGTGAGATCATCCACCTGTCGCTGAAACATGTCAGAGGATTTGTCTTCCTATTGTTGGTGAATATAATTTTCACAAATATCACTTTATCTGATATCTGAGACTTGTTTCCCTGTGCAGCTGCCGCGGGTTCGATTCCGACCCGACCCTTGGCTGCATCTCTTCCCCTCTCTCTCTCTCGGCCAATGCTACAGGAATCGTGCCACAAATCAATGTAAAGACCAAATATTTCCTGGATATTATTATATTTGGTGGATTAACCCTCCAATAAATACATCTGAACGATATTAAACAATCAGCTTTTGCTCAGTGAAACTCACTGGTTTCTTCTCATTAGTTCTGACAGTGGTTTAATCCTGTGAGGGCCCTGGACCCTCGACGTAATCCCCCCGTTTAATCAACTGCTCTTTAGCCCAGCTCGGTCATCAGTGGCAGGATTATCATTTAGGGAAACACATCTGTGGCCAATTCAGGATCCTCGCCGTCATGTCAGCGCCCCGGTGAGATGAGACCGGAGATAAACTCACCGCATTGAAGTCTCCCTCGGACCTAATCCTCTCAGATCCCAGCTCAGAGCCGATAAGACGTATCGCATATCCCCTAATCATTTTCTAAGTTGTTTATTGAAAATATATTCCTCGTCTGGTAGATAGAGCGTCTGAAGGGATCTGGGGGAGGCGGGGGGGGTTTCTTTACATTGAGCTCGGGGTCAAGTGGGGCGAGTGCTTCACCCAATTATGTGCCGAGCGTTATTCTTTCAAAAGGAACGCACGGGCCTGTTAATGGAAACTGTTATTGCATCGGCGTCTTTGGTTCACTGACGCAAACTCCCTCCACAGAAACCTGCCTTGTATCAAGTGTCTCTCGGAGCCCCCCCCCCCCCCGAGGCCCCAGTGCATTCAACAAATAAACAAACCATGACTGGAAACATTCGCTCACGTCGGAGGAACGTCAGCACAAGAAAAGACAGAGATTCCTTCTCCCGCCGGAAAAAACGCTGGTTCATTAAGGATCCGTCTGACGCAAATCACTTTGTCGAGATTCAAAGATCTAAGAATTAAAGATCCCTTCAGCAGCAGGAGGGACACACACTCCACTACAAGTACTTTGAAAATGAGATTAACCTGAACAACCTCTCATCTGGCAACCGGAGAGAGTTTCTTTAGTTTTTATTTTCGGGGGTCGACTCGAAGCTGCAACAAATTGCAGAGCAACAAGTCCGAGCTCTGCCTGGTGTTCTGCTGCCAACACAACGTTGTGTACTTGACACGGTGGAATCAAGACACTGCCAGCGAGAGCAGCTGCACAAACGTATCTGGTAGAAACGTGTCACACCATCATCTCACCGAGGTGATTGATTCCCGAGGATACAGGCAGCCCGGACCGATCCATTATCTTCGCTTTATTGAAGTTATTGCAAACAGACAGAAACAATAAATTCACGGCGTAAAAAAATCTAGAAGGTCAAAAAAAATCGAACGGTGACAGTTATCTCTCTCTCTTGGTTTTAATTTTCTGCCGTCATGCTTTAAAGCCATTACCGCTGACTCGTGCCAAAACAGACATGGGACTCGCTGCGTTCCTCACGTCGCCCACATCACAGCATCTCTGGTGCACACACACACTCACACACACTCACACACACTCATCCCCCCCCCCCTTGGGTTAGCACAACATCTGGCGCTGTGGGGCTGAGCTCCAGGCTCCGGTGGAGGTCTGCGCCGCTGAACGCTGCAGCACATCTCTGAAGAAGACCCTCTGCAGGACCCTCTTCACCGGCAGGCCCGTGGCTGAGCAGCTCGCCATCTTCATCATGCTTTAACATCTGTCTGCAGCTGGACACAGGATGCAGGACGGCTCCTTCTCCTGTCCTGGTCCTGGGTGCGAGTGTTTCTGCAGAGGAGCTGGTTGCACTCGACTCTGAGGATGACTATTCGCTGCAGCATGGAAAGACTTTGCTCCTGCGGTCACATCTCGGTGCAGGAACAGTTGTGATTCATGGTTATATTGCACACGCTTTTGGCCGGAGAGCTTAACACTGAACATTCATACGGGTTTGATCTCGTATATCTTTTCCTTTCCTCCTGTGGGGGGGGGGGGGGGGGATTGGGTGGTGGGAAGATGGATTGGAAGATAAGGTCCAGAAAGTGACGAATCATTCTTCTGATGTGGGAGAGAAGGTTTATCAAATCAGAGAATGTTCACGTGGTTGTTGCTTATAAAACACATAAGACTTATGTTTATTGGTTCAAGTACTGCAATATAAAAACTTGCTAAACTTCCCGGTTACTGGTTCACTTGAAGCTGCACAAATACTTTTTTTTTATAATGACTCAAATGACCTTTTAATGTAAAACTTATCAATTTCCTTTCATTTCTCTTCAGAGCAACACAGTATTTTAGTGTTTTTCAGCTCATTGTTGTGTTTCACTCTCACTGTGTCGCAGTAGCATCTGTTTGCAGTGAAAAGAAACTCAGATAAAATGTGGTAAGTAAATATTTTTAGATGTTGGACAGGACGAAACCCTTAATTTGACACAACTTAATAGATTTTAAGATTATTAACTGGTTTCTATAGAAGAAAACAACAAGCAGACAGACCAATAACATAAATAATTAGTTGGAGTTTCATATCTGAAAATATTGAATATATTTACGCTTGTTCTGTGGAAAAGCAAAGATGGTAAACATCATGAAAAGCACGGACGAATAGTAGAGAATAGAAGTTCAGATTTAGTAAAACTCTGCGGTTTGGATGAAACTCTACGAGTCTCCTTCTTGAGAACATTACATTTTTCTCTCTTGGCCTCTCGTCTCTTTTCCTTCAGACACAGAATCAGCGTCTGGTCATGAGAGTCTCTTTCGCCTCATTCCAGTGAAATTCGTTCCCTCGCTGACTTTAAATCACGGGACTTGAATGTAAATATGTCCGCTCCCCTGAAAACGACGTCCGGGCTTCGCTGGCGATTCCACGGTGAAACGTGCGGTAGCTGCTCGGCGGTTTCCAGGCGATGAGAGGAGATGAAGGAGTTTGTCATAACAGGGAGAATTTAAAGACGGTGGAAATGAAGCTTCTGACAGGTTCAAACATACAAATCAGGGACATGTGCTGGATGTATAAGGACAAGTGGTGGAAGCTGCTTTAGACAAGATGTCATTATGGAGTAAATATTGATGACACCATTGGCATTTAGATTAGTTATCAATCATTAGTAATAACTTCTACTATGCAATCACTTGAGCCATTTGGTGAATATGTATGTTTTAGAGTATGTCGGACATTTTCTGTGAAGATGGACGACATCATAGCTCTGCCTCTAGTGGCCGGCTGCAGTATAGGTCATAATTTCCTCCTCCACGATAGCGGTTGGGACATGAAGTAAACTAATAAAATCACGTTAAACATGTTAAATCAAGTTGTTCCTGTCTTTGTAGGTCGTTCTTACATTACAACGATATATGTTGAAATGCAAATTTTTCCAGGTTTGGATTTCATAAAAAATATGATGCAAGATAGCAACGTTTGAAACGGGATATTTTGACTTCATTTCTGCAAAGTGGGAGAAAGTCGCGATGCATTACCCACTTTTAATGAAGAGTCTAAATTCTGCACTAAGCAACCAAAACAATGGATTTGTATTTATAAAGCGCTTTTCTAGTCTTGATGACCACTCAAAGCGCTTTACAGTACAGTTTCACATTCACCCATTCACACACAAATTCATACAGTGCATCTACTTGCAGCACTTTGTTATTCTATGGGGGGCCATTCAGGGTTCAGCATCTTGCCCAAGGACACTTCGGCATGCAGATGGTTCAGACTGGGGATCGAACCGCCGACCTTCAGGTTGGAGGACGACCGCTCTACCCCTCAGCCACAGCCGCCCTGTGCTGTCATCCAACAAGAGGATGACAGCACTTTTGTTATCACTTGTTGGTACCAGGTCAAATGTTGGATAACAACTGGAGCAACTGTGGAAACTCTACAACTCTAAAAAGACGTTTCTATGCGATATAATGTAAAAGCTTAAACAAGAGGGAACCTGAAATGGGTTTTGACTTGATTGCGAGAGCTGCACTGCTTCCTCCAGTCGTACCAAACATGCTCTGACAGAGCTGCTAAAACTTTATTCACATACATATTTAGTTCTTTTTACAATCAGCCCACCCATGCTGCATCCCCCCCCCATTGGCCTGGTGTCCAATCAGACTCCGCCGAGGGCTCAGGTTTAAAAACCAACACTCACTTGGCGTGGCTTCTAGCAGATCAGTGAGTAACAGAACCTGTCCACTTGTTAATACACCCAGGTGTTTTAGTCTTTATCACAACACTCAGATCAGGAGGATTCTGGTTCAAATTGGGATTTTTTTTTTTTACGGTTATTTCTTGCTTCGGAAACTTGGAAACACTCGAGCGTTTTTTGTCGAAGACGATACTGATGCGTCCAACAGAGTCAGACGGGTTTTGGAAACAAATAGGAGCGAACAGGGGAAAGTAGATGCATGAGGAGAACTCTGAGGTAGTGAAGTAATTTATCTAGTGCTACTTTCTGCTTATATGAAGTGGCAATAAACGAAAGCAGGTTTCTTTACTCTTCAAGGGGAGATATTGAAGTTTTAACGATATTTACTACGGTTAAAAGTAAAATGTACTAGTTTGCTCAAACATAAGACACGTCTGTAAAACATATTATCTCAGATTAAACAGTGGTTTCTTGTCTTTCTAGCTGTTGACAAGCAGCTTGATCTCGTTTTCACAGGTTGAAAGCAGTTCACCGAATACACATTTCTTCTATCGACTTCCATTCCATTTTCGTTTCGGTCGTTCTTCCCGGGTCGACGCGGTGAAACCAAGAGGAGAAAACGTTCCTTCTCCTTCCTCGGTAATCAAGTCAAGACTTCTCACGTTTATGAGTCAATAAAGTTTGGTACTAACCAGCTGAACGTAGAACTAAATGCTGCTTGATGTATTAACTTAATAAAAAACCCTGTGCACTTCTTTTATGATTACAAGAACAATTTGCTGATGCACTTTCTCTTTTTAGGATCGTGAAATCATGACGTTAACTTTACTCTGCTCGTCTGTTCTTCCTGTCGATCGCTCGCTCGCTCAGATTTGAATCAACACCTCCACTGTGTCTCCGTCACTCTGCAGCTCTGGGCCTGTGGAACGCGTTGTGGTTTAGGTTCTGGATCGGAGGAGCTGCACTATGTCAAAACCAGGTGGTTCACGTCTTAATGCTGCACGGCCCAGAACCACGGGTCGGAGGTGCAATCATTTACTGAAAGGAGGAACTGGACACACGTTAACTCTGCACATCTTTATCTTTTAGAAACATCCCGACCGCTGAGCAGATACGGGTGCACATCAGAAGCCGAGTCGGGGGGGTGATGCCAGGATCCTGATGGACGATGCTCTAATGAGTCAGATGGTAGACCGGCTCCAAGAGGGTTTTATTTTCTCAGACTTGCATCTATCCCTCCGTCTGGGTCGGCCGGGCTGCGAGTGGAAACTTCACCTCATGCAAAGATAAGAAAAAGGAGGGAGGGATGGAGGGAGGGAGGGAGGGAGGGAGGGAGGGAGGGAGGGAGGGAGGAGGAGGGGGGGGGGGTCTGCAGCTGGAAGACATTACGAGTACCAGTTATCCTCGCTGGAAAAGAAATAGACAAGGAAGAAAAAGAAGAAACATGAAAATAAGAGACAACCTTCAGATATCCTCAGATGTTATTTATTAGAGAGAGAAGCAGAACCCCCCCCCCTCCCTCCCCCACTTGTCCCGCTCATTATGGGATGTACTTGCCTGGAGACTGAACTGTGCTGAATTCAGTCTTCATGTTTTGCTCTGACTCAATAGAGATTTGACAAATGCTTCCCTTCATTATCACTGTTTCATCAGTGTGATGACGTCGTGGCTGAAGGTGACGTGACTCTGAGACTCCGCCTCCTGAAAAACAAACTTTTACTCTTCAGAAACACGTTTGTAAAGAACTTTTTTGTAAGTCGCCCGTTTGTCCTCCTCTGACCCGAGTGTTAATGTGCTGCTAAGCTTTCCGGTGCTTTATCCTGTTGGCCTTTTTTTTACCTCTGGTTACTTTCGTGTTTTCATGGGCTCCTTCATAATTTTTTTTTATCTTTATCAAACTTTTGTGAGCTGCTGGAATTCAAAGCCGCTCCTCGGCCTTTGGAGAAGAAAGGAAAACAACCGAGCCGCTGAAGAGAGTGAACCATTAAAATATTCCGAAAATAAAATGGAAAATTGAACGTCCAAAAATTCCAAACTCCGTCTGCCAGTTGAGATCATGTGATACGATCAGAAGAGCCACAAATTCTACTGAATGAACTTTCTCACCCTTTATCCTGTCGTTTACTTTGTTATGGACTTGATCCTTACTTTTAATATATATGAATAAATGTAATAAATGTGTTTGTTTACAACTGGAATAAAATATAAGGACATGAAATCATCAACATTCTTTATACATGTACTTTTATGTACACATGTCCCATTAACTAACATGGAGGAAACAGGGTTTATGGCCTATATTCAAAACGGCCACCAGGGGGCGATGAAGATGATTTGGATTCACTTTTCGGGAGCTGTAATGTCGTCTGTCTTTAAACACTCTCTATAGACGCAGACATGGGTAAAATTAAGAAGTAAAGTTAAATGTTATAAGCAAAACATGACACAGTAATTTGTAATCTTTAGGAAATTTAAAAATAAACATAAACTCTGATTGGCTAGTTTCAAAAAAGTCTTTGATACGGACTTGATCCTTACTTTTAATTCATATGAATAAATGTATGTTTGTTTACAACTGGACTAAAATATAAGGAAATGAATGAAATGATCTTAAAAGAAGATTTGTTCTCTTAACTAACATGGATGGAACAGGGTTTATGGCCTATATTAAATACTACCACCAGGGGGCGATGAAGATGGGAGCTGTAATGTCGTCCATCTTAAAACACAATCTATAGACGCAGACAGTGGTAAAATTAAGAAATAAAGTAAAATGTTATAAGCAGAACATCACAGAGTAATTTATATTCTTTAGGAAATTAAAAAATAAATGTAAACTCTGCTTGGCCAGTTACAAAAAATTCTTAAAATGATATGAGCTGCAGACTCTTGCCCCCCCCCCCGTGTCTCTGCTTCAGGTGAACATTGGCCAACAACACAGAACCATACTTAAACTGTGCAGTTCCCATATGTCAGAGCTTGTAATTATGCAAATGTGAAAACCGCGTTTAGCTGAAAAAGAATCTCGACTCTTTTCTCTGTGAATCGAAGCATTTTAAACAAACAAAGACTGGAAATAACTCTAAACTGGAGCTGACAGAGAAAATGACAACGTTATAAGAATAGCCTCACGTCAGTGCGGGATATAAATAGATGTTGAATAAAGCTCCATGGATTTCGTGCTGCCCCTGTGGTTGAACATGCCAGAGGCGTGACACGCTCAGGAACCCGTGTAGAACGAGTTCAGAACTTTTTACAGACGTGTCCGATCCTCCCGGGCTGAGAGGAGCGGTCTTCATCCACTCACCGAAAGGTTTAATATCCCACTGTGGAAAGAGCAACCAAATTTGCCTGGAACTGAACATGTCAACACGCACCCCCCCCCCTCTTCACGTCCTCTGGAAGCCTCGGCGTTTTCCACACTTCTCTCGAGCTGTGAAGGTCGTATTAGACGGGTTATCCAGATGTACCCACAAGGCACTGGGGGAGGAAGTGTAACAGCCGTGCTATGATGATGATGAGGAGGAAGCGTGCGTGGGTGCGACGGCGAATCGTATACTGTGTTACATTTTATAACGGTTTGGGCTCGTACGTGGTCGTTTTCCCAGATTGGGAATCAGACTCGTGAGACGTGGGAACGGAGCTCGTGTGAAAAACTCTCGGTTCTTATGCAGGAGGGAAGAAAAAAACTCTCAACAGTGAAGTCCGAGGCGAATCAAAACCAAAACAAACCAAATGCACCGAAGAGAAAATGTTAAGCTAACTTTAAATTATTCAAGTATTTCCGTCAGTTTTACTACTTTATGTTTCTGCTACTCTTCATTTGTTTAGCAGTTATCGTACTGAGTATTATGGATTCTCCTCGTTTACACAAATGGGAAAGCACACAATGGGATTTGTTTTTGGAGTTGATGAGTTTGTGGGTTCTTACATAAAAAAACGACGAGCGAAGAGACGTGATATTTTCTTGGCAGACTTCTCACTTCCCTTATATCCATTTGATTGATAGCAGTTAAACTCCTTATTTGTAACTTTAAGTAAACGTTCTTAAGACGTCAATCCCAGGATGAGTCTCGATTGCAGAATTGGCCAAACATGACGAGAAATAATCAAAAAAGAATTGCAGAGTTATGATCCTTTTACGAGAAGAGTAGACGCGTCTCACTCTGGATTCAAACTTCTCCATTGTCTCTGCTGCACGACTTAGTGAATGATATGCATGTCCCATAATCACATGATTGCGCACAGCATAGCCGGTTGTGTCATCACCCACTTACATGAACCAATGGCGGCGGATTCAGTGTCATTAGATCATCCTCTGGACGGGCGCCATGCTTCCAGTGCGGTGTCATAAACACACAGTCGATGTCGGGGATGATGAATTGCGGTGCGATGGGCAGCTCCGGCTCTCTCCGGTATTTACGGCTGCAAACATTGAGGACACATGTAGATAAATTCAACAACTCGCACTCCATAACAATCCCCACGAAGGCTGCGGCTCCGGCTCCTCAGCGCAGAGCGCCGGGCGGCTGCCAAATTCTTTTTACCGTCGTTCTCTGAGAGGTCAACGTTTCAAGAAGCTCGAGGAAAAGTCTGGGGGGATAAGAAACATTGGGGAGTTTGCTTTATGACAGTAATATAAGCAAAGTATGAGTCAGGCTTTATGATTCCTGATGTCATGCGTCTCTGGATGCTTGAACAATGCAACGCTTTTTATCGACCACATTACGTCTAAATTTAGAAAAGTATGATATATATGTTGTACATGTTTAAGTCCAAGAGCCGGAGCTGATGTGAATCATGTTCGGGGTCAGAGTGGTGGTGGTATAAATATACTTTCTCAATATATCATAATTCATACATCATAATTCCCAATTATAATCTCAGCAGAAAACTAATTTGAGGTTTTCTATTTATATTTGTCAAATTTCAAATTAATTAGTATAATTAACAGATTAAAATTTGACGTGGAAAATATACTATCAAATACTATGAGTTTAAAATTAGGTCTAACATGACTCAGTTAAAGTGACAATATGATGTTGTGAATAACACATACTTTAAGCGTTGGATGTTGGAAGTGTATGAAACTATAATTTTAATAACTTTTTATTTCCTTTTAACATTTTTATTGCAATAATCAGTATTTGCCCATTAATAATTCATCATATTACCATTTGTACTGTAACAACATTGATCGTATCGACAAATCCAAAACTTGTGTCACTACATTCTTGAGTTTTTGATTTTAAAAGCACTTGTTGTGGTTCACAACTCCTGAGTTCTGAAAACCATCTCCTATAAACCCACAGTTCACTTTCTGCTCTGCTCCAAACTGTGTGGACCTTTGCTAAATATAAAGATTTAACTATATAAGAATACATAAACACATCCTACAGCAACAATACTCTCTGAGCCGTGCAAAGCCCATGAGCAACAATTAGCTTGACTGTTGCTAATTTACTGGGAGATCAACTCCAACAATAAACTTCTACAAACCAAACCAACCACACAGTGTTTGATAGCAGACGCTCTGATCTGATCTGTGAAGCTCCACCAGCTCCTTGTTGGGGAGAAAAGTTCTGGATCCTGATGTCTGGTATTTGGCTGTGGGTGGGCCGGTGGCTTCATGCAAAATTACATGCGTCGTGCACGGCTGTCACTCAGCGTGGACGTATAACTCGGCTTTTATAGGCTGCTCTGACATCGCAGTTTGTTAAATCGCCCGTCTGGATCAAACCACATCCTGTTGTTCGCCTGACGCAGCTCAGCCTGATAGATTGTGATCTCAGATTATATGCTTCCACTGTCATTACGGGTAAAATATCGGGTAGTAAAGCTTACACTTCCAGCCGAGGAGAAGTGCCTCGGTGGGTGACTGAGTTTCAGAGGCACACCGGGGCCAACGCACAACTCAAAACATGAAATCTGAGAGCAAAGAATCCAAAATAGAGTAAATATGTGGGTGGAATTACCATAAGGCATCTAAAGAGAAGTTTTGTTCAAGTTTATTTTTATCCATCTTTCAGATGTGATTATAGTGGCTTTCTGCAGCTGTGCATGTGGAGTACGTGCGTGGACTTCTGCCAGCTCCTGCACCGCTTTGCTCCAGACTTGCATCTCAACAACTTTTGGATGAATTGCCACGAAAGTTTGACATCCACCGTCCTGAAAGCATCAACTTTAATGACTCTGACGATGCTTTTCATTTTAATTATCATCCCCGAGTAAAGTGAGTTTTTCCAGTTTTACTTTCCTGAAGTGTGTTATATAGTTTTTCTGTGAATGTAAAAAGTTAAAAAGCCCAAAGTCTGTGGTGAGGTGAGTTCTTCTCTCCCACAGGAAACTCTGAAGCTCCTGAAACACCTCAAGAGGAGTTTAAATATAATTACACATCATTGTTAAAATGTCCCACGTTTACATAAACACTCTCTAACAAAGCCAGGTAACGGTCGACCAATCACAGTGGGACGTTTGGCCAATCAGAGCAGACTGGCCCTTACCAGCAGCAGGGGGGTGGGGCTTAAAGAGACAGGAGCTCAAAGTCAAGCGTTTCAGACAGAGGCTGAAAAGAGGAGCTGCAGCTATGGACAGACTGAGGAAAGGCACATGTTTCCTAATTCATTAGAGCATAAAAACATTTTCAAGAAATATAATAAAAAGGGCACGGGGGCTCGAGCGGGTTGGCCACTAACCAGAGGGTCGGTGGTTCGATCCTCGTTCTGAATCTGAGTTGTACTGTAAAGCACTTTGAGTTGTTGATAAGCTCCACATAAACAAATACAGTCCATTAACAAAGTTTAGATCACGAAGCTGAACACGATCAGAACATGACGAAGCTGCAGAACAATGCACTTGGCCGTGTACACAACAATGAGCAATAAAGAGTTTTAAGTATTTATTTATGTGAAATCCATTTGCGACTCTCTTGTTCTCGCCCTGTGTGGATCTGGTTTCTGTTCCGCTCGTGATAAATACTCCAACAAGTTCAGAGCACGTAAACCAAACAGAGGAGCAGTGACGACTTCACGGAACAGAACCCGTACAGTTCGCCTGCCTCGTGTTACCGAGGAGCCTCACTCATCACGTCTATAAACCATTGTGTTCTTGTTTGACTCAGAGTTCTGGGAAACTCGACTTCCCGTCCCCTTCAGACAGGATTTGCCACAACAGGATTATTTCATCACCAATTTATTATCGTCTAATCCGGGGATATATCTCTGCTCTGGCATCGAGCTTCTCTCAAACAAACAAAGGCAGCGGAGGGCGGACGAGCCTCTTAATCACCCGCTCCCCTGCTGATTCATCTGGAGAACAGAGGAGAAGAAGGACTCCTCCCCTGTTTTCTCATCAGTGTTTTTCTCTTTTGATTTGTTTGAAGGACACTTCTCTCATAACGGCTCTGTAATTAGGGAGCTGTCTCTCCGGGGTTTTGAACAGAATAGTGAGAAGATGCCGTCACAGCATATTCAAGTCGTTTCTCATGCTGAAAAAATGCTCTGACAGCGAGAGAGGCTGCATGTGGTAAAACGGCCACATGTGGCAGTCTTGACTTTATTTGATAGCGAAGGAATCGTATAAAATCAGGAGGAAAATATGATAATTTATTGGTGGGATGAAAGGTGATGGAATCTACCTCGTAACAAAGGAGGAAAAACATAAAACAAAACACGCTGTGAGTCTTGAAGTGATTCTGCAGCTCTGCTTTCTGGACACTTTTACTCATCAGCAGTGAGAGAGTCGACTCTGCCTGAGGGCGGAATTTTATTTTGTTTAATCTCTGAATTCCCCTCTTTGTGTTTCCCTGGACGATGTTTCCAGGCTGACCTGCAGGACGGATCCTTCAGTCTCTGGTAGGACTTCTTTGCCAAAACAAAAAACACTGGCAGCAGACACACCAGTGACTGCCAGGGCAGAGATAAGCAACGAGTTTGGCCAACTAACGCAAAGCTTCAAGCTTTGGCTAAACTTTAAAAGTGAGGTCAGAGAAGGGGGTGTGGCTTCAGAGTCAGTCTGAGGAGGAGGAGAGATTACAGCAAAACTTATTGCAGTCGATGTCAGTCAGTGCTTTACTGGTGATTATTTTAAGTTCTTTACACTCCAAGTCACATTAACCCAATCACACAAAAGGGACTTGAACCCACAACCCTCTGGACAGTGGACAATTGGCTTTTTTTGAACATATATTTATTGGTTTTATACATTTACATTAATTTACATACATACAAGAACCTTCCCCAACCTGAACATATGGCAGTATAAAATAACAGTAAATAATATATATATCACAAAAATTGCTAAGTTATGATTAAAACATAAATTCAAGAAGGACAAAAACTTACAATGAAAATACTAATTTAGTTTAAACTAAATTAAAAAAATTATATAAATATATAAATATGCTTTATTAAAGGTAACCAAGTATCATCAAACCATGAAGTCACCGATTGGTTTGTGCCGTTTTGAACCCTCGAGTTTGGCGTTTTGTCGATAGCCGCAATCCAGAAGTCACGGCCACCTGCACCGAGACCCAAAGTGTTCACACCTAAATGCAAACAGAGCTTTATCGTCTATTTGACTCTAAACAGAACCAGAATTTACAAAATGAACTTTATCCTGCGTTGAAGAAAACTTTAAAACTAGGGAGTAAAACCATAAAACTCCTTAGGAAACTGTTCACTGACGTTAAACATATAGAAGAAGATTCATTTTCTCGTAGACTTTAATAGAAACGTACTTCTTTTAAAACCAGTGGAGTCGCCCCCTGCTGGGCATTTGAATAAACGCTTTAGCATTGGCTTCACCTCCTGGACCCGGAGTCCACGTCCATGTGGCTCCTTCTTGTTCTGGACACATCCTGAGAGCGTGAGAGAACTTTACTGCTCCTCCCTGTCGTGCAGCTCTTATTGCCCAGACTAATAAGCCCCGAGCGGTGATCCAACACAGTCAAGGTTGATGAGCTTGTTGTGAATAATAGCCCCTCAGTTTCACATGTAGCAGACGAGCTACCAGCTGAATCCAGACCAGAGTGTGTGGGTGGGGGGGACTTCACGAGGAGTCGCCAGTCTCCTCCACCGCTGAAGGGCTCTCTGGGGTCGAGTCATCAAAGCACCCGACGCTGTGTTTGGTCAAAAAACACAAAAACACATAAAGTCAGTTGGAAGCTGAAACAATAATTTGGGTTAATTTTAGTTTCTGACTTAATATGTTGGATGCAACTCAAGTAGCTGTCATCCAAGCATAAGATAGTTTTGGCTTGCATGTTTAAAGAGCGTGTTTCCCAGCTTGTTTTCATATTTTTTGTTTATTGCGCTCATCAGCAAATCTGCCGTGAGAGGCTGAGTCGGACTTGAACGTGAAGTAGAACTTAGAAATTCAATTTTCGCAATTTCTCATTGACACAACGATAAATATTGAAGTTGCAAAATAAAGATTACAATTTTGACTTTTCTTCTATTTTCTCAAGTTTCTCTGAGAAATACAACAAACCAGGATTACTAAATTCTACTCTCACAGGAGTTTGACGTGACCTTTGACCCCAGAAATCTGATCAGGTCATCTTTGAGTTTGAGTAACAACTGGACAAAATTTAAAGAAATTCCCAATAAAGACCAAATAACCTCTGACCACCCAAATCTAATTGGTTTATCTGAGTCTAATTGAACATTTGTGCAAAATGTGAAAGGATCCTCTCGAGGCGTTTATAAGATCACGTGTTTATGAGGCAAAAGTGACAATGACCTTTGACCCCGAAATTCTGATCAGGTCATTCTTGAGCCAAAGTGAATGTTTGTTCCAGATGTAATGAAGTTCCCTTCAGGTTGGCTGATATGAAGTTCACAAGAACATGTGGTCACCATCACCTTGACCACCAAAGTATAATTGGTACATCCATGCGACCAAATAAGGGTTTGTACCAAATTTAAAGAAATTCTCCGAGACGCTGAACAACTTGAAAACATAAAAGCTTCCGACCACTGCATCCGCTTGTGTGAAGGTTTATAAAATATATAAATTTCATCATTTTCTCCATTTGATACTTATGTAAAGTGAGAGCTGAACTGAAGTTAAACTCATAGTTGAGTATTATTGAACTTGATCGTCATCACCGGCCTTTTATTTGCAAAATGGCAACGTTCTGATGTTGAACTGCAAACGCACAAAACAATGAAACTCCAGTGTGAGTTTGTTTGCAGTTCAGACAAAGTGAAATCAAACTCAATCACAATGAAATTAAATGATTTAGATTTCTGATCACAGAGATTCTTCGTCTGCAGCGATATCTTCATCATTTCACAGATTTTAAACCTTTACCCCCCTTGTGAGGAAATCTCTCTAAGGAGACGGAGGAATTCCCCGACAGCAAAAGAATCCCAGGAAACACGAGACACCTCCGTCTGCATCATTCCGTATCCCAGCATCCTCCTTGATTCTGTACGGTAGCTTGTATATCACACAGGTTCCACGGAGTCGACGCCTGCGTGGGTGGGGGGGCGACGGTATCCAGTTAGCGCCGCGATAAACTTCACAGCCAAGGGCACAAAGTTCAGCGCTCGGCTCTGCGGCCTGCCAGACATTACTTATCAATGCTCTGGTGAATAGCAGCCCTGGTCCTTTAATGTGGGTTGTGTGATCACGCCAAGCTGCACAAAGCAGCCGTTCAACCCACAGCAAAGTGTGGTTTCATGAGGAATCCCTTTACCCCCCGATCCCTAAGCCGGCCCTCCTTCCCGCCTGGATGCTGCCTCGCCAGTTTCTCGGGCTCCTGCAGATGTGGAGTTAGTCGCTGGCACAAGTTGAAGTGTACGACTTTGCGGGCTGCCGAGCCGCACTGTGGCAATCAGGGTTGCGTTGGACTGGCCTGCCGACACTAAGTGGGCCGCTGCCAGGGCTTTGAACTGTGAAAATAAATACTGAATAGGGCTACGTTGTGCTACAGCCAGGCCTTGAGTCCTGCAGTCATCTGTCTTGGTGTACACACCGGTGGGAGTGTTTGCCTTGGACGGAAGCCACCGCATGTGGTAGCTGCGAGGATTTTTTTTTGTTCGTGCTGGATCACACTCTTTTTTTTTGAGGGTGTGCGTTTTTTAATAAAGCTGGCTGCTGAGTACGAGGAGGCGAGAACTCAGAAGACTGATTCTGCACATGTGATAAGTTTCCCTGGTCTGTGCTGATCTCGAGGATGAGATCAGCACAAACAGTCCAGAGTCCATCCCGGTGTCTGGTAGAGACGTTTGGGATCACTGGGGTTGAGAGGATGTGGGCCACTCGGAGGAAGGAAGCAGACCAAGCACCTGGGACAGGTTGATTTGGATGTTTGGATGTTGAAGTAGGGAAAAGGGCTGTTGGCTGCACAGTAAACTGGAGTGAGAAGAACACGTCGGAGGCCAGAGAGAGAGGAAGCCACTCGGGGGCGTTTCGGAACATCGCTCTCACCTCCGTCCTCTGCTGCCTTTTCTCTCTCTTTATCTTCTTCAGTGCAAAACCACATCCAACCATCACGTCCTGTTCAGAACCAGCCGGAGAGGAGGGATTAAAACCTGAGTCTCTAACAAGGAGTCATGTCGTGTTTGGGTTTAACCGGTTACAGGCAGGATTAAAGGGGACTAAGGTTGCAAAGGGGCGGAAAGTTTCCGGAAAGTTTCCATGGGAAGTTAAGCTCGGGAATTTGGGGAATTTTGAAAAAAAAAAAAAAAACAACGCAAATTAGACGCTGAGCAATAAAAACATCATTCAAAACTCTATTTTAAAGATGTATGGAACGTTGAGTTTCCACCCTCCACTGTGCATTCTTCCATCACATGCACAGATAACTCCCAGCATGCTTCACTCTACAGCAGGGCTATTGAGGCCTGCTGTAGAGTGCAGGACTAGTCAGGTAAGTTTCATTGATATTACTCGGGAAAATATATTAGCATGCTGATTGAGGATTGTTCATCTGTTCATCTAGACTATTTCCATTCATTTATCCATCAATTGTAAAATATGTTTACAGACGATTCCAATTGTTTGGCTAACTATTTATATCTCTGGCATTGCATTAGTGTTTTTTTAAAAACTTTTTTCTTATCTTATTCTACAGAACAATGCCACGTGCACTCTCTCATGTGTGGAGACATTTCACCTCATCCAATGTAGAAGGAAAGGCTGTGTACATTTTCAAATACTTTGCAAAGACCTATGTTAAGAATGACACAACGATGCAGAAGCATATAGTCAAGTGCCCAAAGTTTCCTCAGGACTCAAATCAGCCTATGACACAACAAAATGTTTATATTTATGTTTGTATATGACAAGGTAAATACAGTTAGTATAAATTACCCACAACATTTCCAGTTTATTCCCGTTAATTCCCGTTAATTCCCATGGAAAGTTTCCAACTTTGAATAATCCTGGAATTTTGCAACCCTATAGGGGACGCTATGCTGACTCTGCACTAAACACCCCTGCTCTTAGCTTGGATTGGAATATCCCTCCGCACTTCACATGTTGGTTTATTCCGTTCGGACACTCCGAGCGCTGGGAACCTCTGTAGCATGTCATGTTAAACAGACACACCTTGACTGTGTGTGAAAGTTTTGATCTATGACCGTGTACCATGTTGCTGCTCTCTCTCTCTCTCTTTCCCTCCGGCCGTATTTCACTCTCCCCCCCCCCCCCAAAATATGGATTTGCTGAGAATGCGTGCGCTTTTTAATTTCACCTCACGAGGCTGAGAGACGCTCGCAGCTGGCAGTCGACCACATTCTTCTTCTTCTGTTGGATTCTAAACAGCTTCGTCAGAGCAGAGTAATCCTCACAACTGGATTCATCTGATGTTAGAATGCAGCTGCAGACGCTGGCAGGTCCCACGCTGAAGGTCTATACCAGTGTTTCCATTAGAGAAGGGTTTTATCATCTTTCTTCTGTTTCCAGATCATAAAAACAATTGTTTAGAATAGTGTTATTTTGTTCAATTCTGGAATAAACATTGTGGAAAGTCTGCAGAGCTTTTTAATCTAAAAATACTAAAAGTGAAATATGCTCTCTTATCCAATTCTGGGTCGTTATTGTGGTCGAACTGCACGAAAAAGAAGACGTGAAATAGAGAAACACAGAGTTCTACTATTGTCACGCTGCCTGTCGCTTCATGCACGAGCGCCCTCTGCAACGTGAGACACACAACTTGCACTTTACCCTTTCCAGTGAGTTTTCATTTCCATTAGAGAAGTGTTTTATCATCTTCTGTTTCCATGTCATAAAATCAAATGTTTAGAAAAGTCTTTTTTGTTCAATCCTGGAATAAACATCTTGGAAAGTCTGCAGAGCTTTTGAATCTAAAAATACTCAAAGTGAAATATAGGCTCTCTTATCCAATTCTGGGTTGTTCTTGTGGTCAAACTGCACGAAAAATAGAAAACACACAGTTCTACAATTGTCACGCTCCCTGTCCCTTCACGCACGAGCGCCCTCTGCAACGTGAGACACACAACTTGCACTTTTCTCTTTCTTCGCCCCAAAAGACATGCGCCTCAGCCAGTCAGTTTTCCACGTTCTGTCACTGCCTCAGTGAAAGCACGTCAGCGAGAGGCTTGGATGTCGCTGGAGAACGTGTGCTCACACTGTCAGGCCAACGAGAGCCATCAGGTTCAATCCGCTGCTGATAGGAAACAGATCGGATCCAAACCGAGCAGCTCCCGGCGAGAGCCTGTTGAGTTTTGGGTACCGAGCTGTGGCCGGGTTTGTTTTGAACAAAAATTGCCAGTTTCTGCCTCGGTGTGCAGATCGTGATCCAGAATCAGATTATCTCAACTGGAATCTGTTCTTCTTCCAAACTTTGCTCTTTTCCATGTGTGTGTGCAACCCAGCCGCTCTGGTCCCGTGTCAGACCCGTGCCACAGACGCTGGATGAAAGCGACACACACATGTGATGGCGAGTTCGTCCTTTCTGAGGAACAGGTGCTGCAGAAACGTTCCCCAGGCGTCTTCACGTGTGCGTCCGGAGCCGGATCATATAAGTGGTTCTTATGTCGGCTGTTAAAAGAATTCATGGCAGAGCATCACAAAAAGACAAAACGCTCATATCTCTGACATGAAGGTATTACGCTCGGGATAAAAGCTCCAGATGTAGATGATAAATCTAGATAACGTCAAGTGGGTCTCAGCAGGGGAATTTCACAAGACAACGGAACACAGAGGAAACGTTTCCATGCTCCGAGATTTATGAAGAACGTTGATGCCGGTGTAGAAATTCCAGTGTTTTATCAATTCAAACAAGCGTTTAGTGCCAGTGTTCGTCCAGAATGTGATTCAGGACTCAATGAGCACCTCCACACTGTTGGCAGGAGCGGTGCAAGCTGGAATCTATAGACAGGGGCTTTGGGGGGCCCCGGGCAAATGGGACCCGGGGGGGCCCCAAGAAACACATGATAACCAACCACATCATAATTCTTTTATTATCAAAATATCAACAATAAGTGCGGAAACCTTCATACCAGTCACACACAGATTTCCACTTGTCTTCAACCAGACAGAAAGTTAGTGGGGGGGGTTTCACAAAACTGTCGTTGATTTGAATTAACATAATCAGCTTTTCTCTGGGGCCTCTTTGCCCTGCTCCCCCCACCTCCACAAGTCCCCATAAGTCTTTTGGGTTCTCTCTTTATCTTTATCAAAATTGGTTGTACATGTAAGATATTTATGTATGTATTTATATATATATATATACTGTATATGTAATAGTAGAACATGAAATATGGTATTTTATTTTTGAAGGACTTTTTACCCTCTCAGCTCAGGGGTCCATCGCCTGCTTTGTCGACCTCTGTGTCAAAATCTGCCTGAAATCTGGTGATAAAGGAAATAAGAATAACAGCAGATTAAAAAGAAAAAGATAATCTGTTCACAGAATGAAGCCCTGTTTGTTAGTTTTGTCTGTTTTTTTTTTTTGTTTTTTTTTGTTCTGTTTTTATCCCTTTATTTTATTTGATTTCAATTGACTCTTTTTTCTTTCTTTCTCTTTTCCTTTCATTTTGGCATAATTTCTTACTTACTCCTAGTACTTGTCTGTTTGTACTTAATTACCTGAAAAGACCTAATAAACATATTGTTAAAAAAAAGAAATGAAACAGAATGAAATGTAAATGATCTCTCTTGAATCTCGGTCTGGACTGAGGTGGAAGAAGCTGCCATCTTCAAGAGGAGGAGGGGCCGAATGTGTTTCCCATATTCCCTCACTGTACAGTCGGTGATTGTGGACACACTCGATGTGCTTCATTACAAACAGCGATGGCTGGCTGGCGGGGGGGCGGAGAGGGGGAGGGTGGGCGGAGCTTGGAAACCTGATTCTGGCTCAACAGTAGTTCATCAAACCCTCTCGTCTGTTTGGAACCGATTCGGCGAGCAGCTGCTCCCGTGTCGAGCGACGCCGCCCCCCCCCCAGCGGACCGTGGCAGCTACAAAGTGCCCGGCAGCGTCTGGCTGTGAACCCGAGGTGCCGCGAACCCGCTGCCACGCACGTGCGTTCGATTCCCGTACGCTGCAACATCTTCTCCACGTCGCAGATGTTGCTCATTAATCGCACATGTCTGTCATCTTTTTTCTCATGTAGCCCTAATAGCTGTTGAACTACCATTCTCTCTTTCTTTTTTTTTTTTTTTTTATCACTTAACGTTTCCTTTGGTTTCTTGGAGGAACATCTGAGAACGTGTGAAATGATTTAGTGCCTTGTTTGAACGCAGCTCACGCCAGAGGAGGAGGGGGTGGAGCCTGTAATTTCGTCCTTGTGTGAAAGTTGTGCGTCTCTCGATGATGATGAGTCATATGTTTCATCTTCTGCTTTAACAATTAATTAGAAAGAGAAATGACAGGAAGTGATGTCGCTGCCCAGCTTGATCATTTGGGTCTAATTGGTTCTTTCCTCTGTCTTTGCTCTTTTTAAAACAGCCTGAGACGACAGGTGCGACTTTCAGGTTCATAGAAGATCCTCCTGGGGTTTTACAGTCAAACAGTTTGAGGTTCTTCTTCTTCTTCTTGGATCGGACGATGTTTGTTATTCCAAAGAAACCCAGGTCATATTTTTCCTATTATCGTTATCCTACTGGTTGTGTTTACAGCTTTTGCATAATTGGCCCGAGGTTCGGTTACTGGAGCCGACGACAGTCTCACGGACTCGTACACACTGTCGGTTCCAGTCTGTGTCAGCGGGTCCACGCACACGCCTGTAGTTAGTGTAATGAAAGCAAAGCAGGAGTAACTACGACACACTTGTTTTTTCGGGTTCGAAATTAGACGGGGTTTTTTTTTTCCAGAGGAAGGAAACTGAGAAATGATACAAGGAGATTTAAAACACATGCTTTGCTGAGGGGCTCGGAGGAGAGAGCTCTGAAACACAGACAGTTGAAGTGGTTTGGGAGAACGGATCCGTCCGCCTGCAGGATCCCAGCGTCTGTGGAGAAGATCCTGGACACACCTCGTATTCACAGACTCTAAGGACACAAAGGGATTTGATCTGGAATAGAAAGTGATCAAAAGACACCAAACAAATCCTTAACAGTTCAAGTGGAGACATTAAAGATCCTCTGCAGGCATTAAACCTAAAATCTCATCTCTGCTCAACAAAAACTACATATTTAGAAGTTTGAAAGAACTTTGACCTCGTTCTTAAAAAGGAAGCAACTCTCGGCGTCTGCCTTATTTCATATTTGTGGATATATGGATATTCAAATTAGCTTCCATCTCACCTGCAGCTGGAACTCTTGCTCCGGCAATTTGCTCTCTGGTCAGCGACGCTACACAATGGCTACTCGTCATAGTGGAGTAATGCATGCACCAGTTCAAACTGGAAACCAACTCCATCTTTTATTTAACGAGGACAATGCACAAAAACATAAATCTCAAAATGAGAAGAGATGATTTATGACAGATTTACAGCGTGAACCTCGTGGTGGCGCTAGAGAACAAGTCAGGAAGTTGTATTTTCTAATCTGTTAATGTGTGAATATAATTAAAGCGTACAACTCTCTAAAGTAGGAATTACTCTCTTTATTTCCCTGCCATAGAAAATTCGTAGAAATCCAACCATATGATATTTTTGGGGCCACAACTTCAAAGTAATCACGCTTCAATATTAAATCTGCAACAGAGACACTACAAAGAAACTGTAGCCACCGTTCCAAAGCTCTTTTGCTCTTTTCATTGGCCAGAAACAACAATACAGTCGATCTTGCAGCGATGGAAAATGGATTAAGTCTGATTCCCTCGTTCCATCTCTCGACCCTGTGACGGGAAGAACTCTGCAGCGGAACCACAACAGGCTTCGGATCAGCAGGTCGTCTGTGACTCCACCTTCAAGACAGAACCACCGTGATCACAAGAGGAAGAGAAAACGCCCCGAGACGTTCCCACCGGCCTCCGCTTTCACGACCGGACCCGAGACACGAGGGTCCGATGTCCTCTGACGCTGTTGCTCTGAAGCGAACCGGCACAGGCAGCACGTAATTCCTGTTTACATTCTCATTTCCAGCTCCGCTCCAGCAGAAACCCAGTCAGTGGAGTGCAGCTTCATTTCATCCTACGTGTAACAACCCTACGCAAGCGAGAGGCAGAAAAAGGAAAAACACTAAGGCGTTCAATTTCCTGTTTATACAAACTTATTTGGAGACCTTTCATTTTCCCCTCAAACCCTCGGGCCGTTGGTTTTGCTTCACTTCCTGTCGCTGTGAGAAGCTGGATCCTCGACGGCGGCCGGACTCGCTGCAGCAGTCGCCCGGATTATTATCGTGTATCTCTCTCAAATTAAATTTGCTGAAAGGAGCCGTCTGACAGATTCCGCTGGAAGCAGTTGGCATCGGGAAGAGGACACTGGCTTTACGTCCCGGCTGGATCGGGTGGGATCCTGCTGCCGGTCTGTTAATAAAGCAAATAAGGACTCGGGGTCAGCAGAGGTCACTGAGACTCTGAGGAAATGGGGCTCTGGAGAAATAAATGTCTACTTTAAATCTGCTTTCCAGGCACCTGGCGAAGGCTCGGAGCCAAACAGTCTCAGAGCGTCTCCGTCTCTCTCTGTCTCTCTTTGTCTTCTGGACGTCTCTCCAGCCGCTAAACACTCCGCTGCTCCTCACAGCCTCTGGAACGCTACAACAACACGAGCAGGGATCTATCCGCCGCCATGCGTGAGCCGGCGTGCTGCAGGTGGCCAAGTCCTGCTGAGAATCAGCCGCCCGATCATCAGGTAGTTATGTAGGCTTAGCTAAATTAAAAGCCAAATATACTCTCCCAGAAAGTAAATGGTTTTATGTGAAGCCAAACCAGCCGTGATCCCACAGACTCATCATTCACAGAGCACATGGCGTCCTGCGTGGGACGCCACCGGGACACACACGCGCCCGACCGAGTGTGTGTGGCATCCGCTCGTAGAAAAATAAAGCTTCTAATCGCTCCGCTGAATGGCGGTTGTGTGCTCGTGCTCACCGGGGATTTCCTGTGGTCTAGTCTCCCGATATTGCAGCCGGGATAAACCCCCCCGATCAGGAGGCCCCTCCCGATGAAACATGTGAGATCCTTGGCATCTCAGTGATATTATGTCCAAAACATATTGTTTGGCTCCAGTAAAGAGAGCAATAAAGACGGAGCATTACCCGACTCCCTCGAGAGAAAACAAGGTGCAGAGCAGAGTCAACAGGTGGATGCAGATCCAGAAACGCTGAGTCGGGTGATTTGTCTCCTCTCATCTCGGATCACTTCTGGTTCTGGTTTCCACCGGAGCCGTTAACCCTGAGGAGCAGGAACTCAAACACAGGCTGTTAATGGCTCCTTCTGCTCGCTCGCTGGAATTAGTTCTAATTTCAGTTTCAAAGAGGGAGAGAATTACGTGTGTGTTCCCACGAAGAGCGAAAAGAAAAGAGCTGGATAAACCCTTTCGTTGAATGCAGACATGTGTGATTGTATTGATGCAAAGGGAGATTTTTCATCCAAAACTGCAGGAGTTTTAAATTCATGATTTTGAAATCAGGTTGCTTCACACACGTTCTCCGATATTCTGTTCTCCAATCTCAAGCATGCACACACTAAAGGACTTTAAAAATAACGACACATCACACACACAACAGGAAGCTGTAGCTCGTATCACCTCTCTGACTCGAGCGCATGAGGAAGAAGGAAGGAGGGAGAATTACGTGTGCGTTCCCACGAAGAGCTGAAAGAAAAGAACTGGATCGACCCTTTGGTTGAATGCAGACATGTGTGTGATTGTATTAATGCAAAGGGAGATTTTTCCACCTGAAGCTGCAGGGCTGCAGAACAGCAGGAGTTTTAAAATCATGACTTCCATGATCATGACATGACTCAAAATTCATGATTTTGAAATCAGGTTGCTTCATGCACGTTCTACGATATTCTTCTCTCCAATCTCAAGCATGCACACACTTAAAATAATTATGACACATCAGACACAACAGGAAGCTGTAGCTCGTATCACCTCTCTGACGTGAGCATGTGAGGAAGAAGGAAGGTCTTCATCAGGAGCACAGAACAGAATCAACATCGCCCGACAGTCGCTCGCTCGTCAAGTTAAAGTTTGAGACTTTGGGAGGAGGAGACAGTGGCTGATGCTCCCCTCTTCTGATTGGTCACTCAGCCCCATGTGACTAGTTTCTACATCTACCTATAATCTATAATCCTGACTCTGGGTGTTCAATTGTGAGTTCTTTCATTTAAAGTTTAAAAGAAGTATTTTTCCTCCTGTGAGAGACATTTTTATAGACCTTTAATGTAACAGTAGTATTATTTTATGAACCCCTAATGTAGATAACCCCCCCCTTCCAACCCCCCTTGGTGTATCATACCATTCAGCTCTGGGACCTGATTTTAAACCCTGGACCAGAGTCGCTCTCTTTGAGGATCAGTTCAGAGCGGCTCAGTTTCATCACCTTGAAATATCCCCCCCCCCCCCTCACTACTTAAATAAAAACTCTGAGATGTAAAGTGTCAGTGAGCTGCAGAAGTGCTGAGGTGGAGATTCTCTACCTCTCACACACAGACCTCTGGTTCCAGTATTTATGTTAAGCTCAGCCAGGCACCTGCTGACGGGAGCTTTATTCTGAAAGGATGGAAATGACAATGGTGTCCAACTCCTCGATTTCATTTTTTACTCTCAAATGAGAGAGATCCCCCGAAAAAGTTTCACGTGTGTGTTGGTATTAAAGATAAAAAGTACAGTGCAACTCGGCTTTTACTTTTCTGTTCAAACTCGTCTGAGCCCGAGAGAAAACGATCCGAGTCTGACAGGTTCTGTTTTTGTGTCCGAACTCGACCCAAGTCCAATATTGTTCCACTGGTACAGACGTGCAGCTTAAAAATATATAAACCTGCAGACGTGAGAGAACTGAACGTGAAGCCAAATTTAATTTAAAATCTTTGTCCATATCCAGAGTAGAAAATTAGATATATGATTAACAATGACATCGTTATTGAACCATTATGTTAAACTACAAACGTCAAAGCGTAGAAGTCTAAATAAAAAGAAAACATTAACACAACCAAATATATAGAAATTTCAATTGAGCCAATTAACTCAAATTATGTAAAATGCAAAAATAAATGCACTTTTTTTCTGGATTGTTTAAACAAACATTGATATCAAAATCTCTAATGACGCTGAGTTTTTGAAATCTTCTGATTTTAAAAGTGACTTTTAATAATTATTCAAATATTTGCCTTTTTTCTCCGTCAATAAAAAAGATTGAAAATTGTGCAATGATACAATTTAGGGAGTAAACACAGAGAGAAATTATTGAAAAACTAATGGGATTTAATGAAAAATATAAAATATGAACTAAGAATTCAAATTCTCAAAGATGAATAGGAAAAACACAAGTTAGCCAGTAACTTTGAACATCCATCAGCTTTACCCTTATTAAGTCAATGTTATAAAACATCACCCACGATCAATGTAAAGTCATGTAAATCATGATTGATTTATTGGGATATTTTGGAGGAATCTCATTTTATGGAATCATGTAAACCACTTTGATCCGACATGGAGCAAAACAAGCGAAACCAAAACCTCGACGACAGCTCGTGGTTCAGTTTCTCTCTCATCATCATCATCGGCTCCTTCAGCTGAACCGCCACACGTCTCCTCATGAGGCCGCCTCCCACAAACATCCAGTGGAACCACAAGCAAACACGGCATGTGATTTAACGTGGAGGGAGGACAGGTCAGGAGACCCCCCCCCCACACGTCCCCAGCAGCAGTATAACACAGACCTGTTGAAACGTTAACGGCTCATGACTCCTCGTCCACGCCGGGCTCCTGTGCTGCCGGGCGCCGGGGGGGGGAAGACGACGCACTGGGACCACGGCACTTGTGGGAGTTTCTCCGACCTTCAGGAAGTAGATTCCCTCTGTGCTGCGCCGGTGGAGCGTGAGCCGCTGGAGTTTCATGGAGGGCCGTGTTATTCCTGCTGTTATTAATCTGGGCTTTGAACTGAAAGATGATGAAGAGGCTGAGAGGCAGATGTTTGCTTTTGTTCGCCACATGTCAGAGGTTTCATCGCCAGGCGCACATCGGGCACTTTATGGTCGTGGAGTTTTGGCTGAGATGCGTTGTTTGGGACTTTGTGTGAAGAGCTTGAATGATTGATTGGATTTATTACACATTTATAAAAAAAACTACATATGAGCAACATATGAGCAACATTACTGTTGAAGCATTTTCATGTGTTATGAGACTTGTTGGCCGAGTTGAGCTGCAACCATTAGTCGGATTAGGAGATTAATGATTTTTGTTTCAACAATTGCTTGATTGTTTAATGATTTTTCAAACGCAAATATGTTTTTCCTTCTCTTGCATCAACATTCTCAGGTTTTGGACTCGCGGTCGTTCAAACAAGACGTTTATCGAAGTGTCCGTGGATTTTTCCGATGTTTTTTTTAGAATGAATGATTGAGAAAATGGACTGGAAGATTAATGGATGATGAATAATAATCATAAATCTCACTAGATTCCAGTTTGTACACAACACAAGTGAAGATTGTAAATTATTTCTTCTGAGAAACCAAATTAAAATGAAGATGAAAACTCTCACGCTGATGTTTTGGGGAGAATTAGAATCGGGATGTGTCTCTTGTGATTAATATTACTCGTGATTTCATTATTACATTGTGGTTTGATAATGATCATGTGATACAGTTATTTTCCAGTTATAAGTCTGTAACTCTCTGTCGCTCGTTCTCGTCCTGACCAGAGACTTCACTTAAAGATATACGACACGTCTCTTCTTCTTTCATCTAAAAAATAAAAATAAAAATAAAAATAAAAATAAAAATAAAAATAAAAATAAAAATAAAAATAAAAATAAAAATAAAAATAAAAATAAAAATAAAAATAAAAATAAAAATAAAAATAAAAATAAAAATAAAAATAAAAATAAAAATAAAAATAAAAATAAAAATAAAAAATGAAATGTAATCTATCTAGAAATTAAGCCAAAATAATGTATATGAACGCTTCAATCTTACATTGATGACGTCATTTGGAACCAAATCGGAGCATCAGCCATCAGGAGACAGAGCAGGTCCTGTCAATCACGATATTTCACTATAGCCACAAATAACCAATCAAAACCAGACTTGTCAGAAACATGACAACATTAGATGTGTACTTGAAGAAGGCAGGATTTATGACAAATACTTCAATTAGCCACAAGGGGGCGATCAATACGATTTGGCTTCACGTTAGGGGATCCATCATGACGTCCATCTTTATTCACGATCTTGACCAGGACACTTGGAATTTGTCTCCATGGTTAAATAACATTTAGAGTATTATACACATATATTTCAAAGCAGTAATTCTGTCTGTTGTTTTATACTCGTCTAATCTCGACAAATTCAGGATTTTCCAAATTCCAAACAATACCACAGATAAATAATAACACTGTGAATCCATGAATTGACTTGTATTACCCCAAACGACACCCACACAACCTACATGGGGTGGGGTGTGTGTGTGTGTGTGGGGGGGGGTTGCATGTCAGGAGCAGCTGGTGGCTTGCAGGGAGACACCTGTGCGGATTAGGCTCCGGTGTCTGCTGGAGTTCGGTTCTCCCCGTGGCCCCCCCGAGCTCAGACTGATAAATGGCGCCCGGCTCTCCGGACGCATTGCTCACTGACACACGTCCCACAGACATCACAGACAGGCTGCTCTGGTTTCACAGGGGAAGTGGCCCCCGGACGGACCCCAGGTTCTAAATAGAAGGGTGAGGTCACGGTGCCCATCGGGGGTCCGGGTCTGTTGTGGTTAAATATGGATTCACCTCGGGTCTCGTACTGTTTATATGATGAGAGTAAACGTCCTGGATATTTTCCACCGGTGTGAAAGTTAATAAACTTGTGGCTCCTAATTTAGAATCCCCCCCGAGACGTGTTCTAACACATTCATTAAAATATTTTATTGTAACGACATCTCTGCCTCCTCCATTAAAATACATCTGAGAACATACAACATATGTTTCAGTAAAAGTTTTATTGCTGGACAGACGTTTGAGACCTGGAGGATTTTGCTTAAATGTGGTTTCATGTTACATCAATACTTTTATTTCCACATCCAAACGACTTTCTAATGAATGAATCATTATCATTTGGATTGTGGCCTCGTGATTTTGCTTTAGAATTAAATGCTTAAAATATCTTCATTTTGGCTCCAATAAAAAACAACATACCTTCATGTAAGCTACATCTTTTATTCTCAATTCATTCATGTGGGTGAAGTTTCCTCATTTTCCTCTGAGACTAATTTGGTTTTGGTCTTTTTAAATTAGATTATTGTGTTTGTTGTGGACCATTAGTCTAAAGCTCGTGGCCAAATCCTCACTTTCAACAAATCAAATTCATTAAATTCAGATTAGCATTTTAAACTTGAGCCCAGATCGTTGAGGTTTCAGAAGATTTTCTCAAAAACCAGGAAAGTGCTTTTGATGGTTTCATCGGTGGAAAAGAAGTGTGCTGGTCTTTGATGAGTTTTTGCCGTGGCAACAATAATAAATATGAAACCATCAGAGTTGAGCCCAGATGTGATCCACACAGGAGGAGCTGGAAAAAAGGAATAAAAACACAAAACAGAGCTCAACATACAAAACCATTTTCAAAACCACCCAAGAAAAACATTCCTATATTTAAATCTAGCGTTTAGCATGTCCTGATGTTAAAAGCTGGAGTCATTCGGTGGTCGGACAAATCTGGTTACGCCACCTGACAGTGATGGATGATCATTTAACCAGAGTCAATGTGTCCTCAACACATTTTGTGGTGAGAACAAACTGTGCAGGATTCCTGAAATAAACCACGGAAGATACAAGAAGTTGCACCTTGTGATTTATTTGAGAACCTGAGAACTTAGACGGCACAAAAAAAACAAACACACGATCTTCACGGAGAAAAGAGACGAGAAAAGAGAAGCAGACATTTCCTGTCTCTGCCTCTGCTTCTCTACGTCAGTGTCACTTCCTGTTGATCCGTCCCCTCCATCACCCCGGCCTCCACCTGTGGCCAAAGATAACTGCTCATCACTTCCCATCATGTCGATTTGATCATGTCTGGGGAAGTGATGAAGTCCGAGCCTGGACATCAAACTACAACTGTCCTCTGCTGCTGCAAAACACCTTTGAGAAAATGTATTTGAGTGAATTTGGTCCGAGTCACATCTGCTAACATGGAGGAGGCAGGATTTACCACTTATTCTGGAGCCTTCCACTAGGGGGCGATATAGAATTCGGCTTTACTTTATGGGAGCTGTCATCGTCCAACTTACAAAACAAAATAAGAAAAACAATAACTTCTCTCTGGTTTTTCAGTCGTCACTCAACATCTTTATGGATACAACTTACAGCAGTGAAACATTGTGTGTCGACACCGCCGTGTGCGACAAACACAGACACACACACAAAACACAGAAGTCTTCACTGAGGAGACGATCAAGACAACATTGCACAGTTTTCAAATCCTGCTGCTTCTGAAATGACAGAAAACATTTTTGAGAAAATGTACTTTAGTGACTTTGGGCCACGTCACATCTGCTAACATGGAGGAGGCAGGATTTACTACCTATCCTGCAGCCGTCCACTAGGGGGCGATATAGAATTTGGCTTTACTGTAGGGGAGCTGTCATCGTCCAACTTACAATACAAAATAAAAAAACAATAACTTCTCTCTGGTTTTTCAGTCGTCACTCAACATCTTTATGGATCCAAGTTACAGCAGTGAAACATCGTGTGTGTCGACACCGCCGTGTGCGACAAACACAGACACACACAAAACACAGAAGTCTCCATTGACTTAAAGACTACAACTGTGTTCTGCTGCTGCTATGAAAATATCAAACTTCAGTTGTCTGACTTAAATATTTAAAATGACAAAAAATCTTTGAGAAAAATGTATTTGAAGTGTATTTTGACTTCTGAGTTTGGCCCACATCCCATCTGCTAACATGGAGGAGGCAGGATTTACGATCTATTCTGCAGCCGTCCACTAGGGGGCGATGGAGACGCTTTGGCTCTAAAATATAAAGCAATAACTTCTCTCTGGTTTTTCAGACGTCACTCAACATCTTTATGGATCCAACTTACAGCAGTGAAACATTGTGTGTCGACACCGCCGTGTGCGACAAACACAGACACACAAAACACAGAAGTCTTCACTGAGGAGAAGATCAAGACAACATTGCACAGTTTTCAAATCCTGCTGCTTCTGAAATGACAGAAAACATTTTTGAGAAAATGTACTTTAGTGACTTTGGGCCACGTCACATCTGCTAACATGGAGGAGGCAGGATTTACCAACTATTCTGCAGCCTTCCACTAGGGGGCGATATAGAATTTGGCTTTACTTTATGGGAGCTGTCCTCGTCCAACTTACAAAACAAAATAAGAAAAACAATAACTTCTCTCTGGTTTTTCAGTCGTCACTCAACATCTTTATGGATCCAACTTACAGAAGTGAAACATTGTGTGTGTCGACACCGCTGTGTGCGACTCGACCCGGCGAGACGACAAACACAGACACACACAAAACACAGAAGTCTCCATTGACTTAAAGATTTGAAGACTACAACCGTGTTCTGCTGCTGCTATGAAAATATCAAACTTCAGTTGTCTGAATTAAATATTTAAAATGACAAAAAATCTTTGAGAAAAATGTTTTTGAAGTGTATTTTGACTTCTGAGTTTGGCCCACGTCCCATCTGCTAACATGGAGGAGGCAGGATTTACGATCTACTCTGCAGCTGTCCACTAGGGGGCGATATAAAATTCGGCTTTACTTTATGGGAGCTGTCATCGTCCAACTGACAAAACAAAATAAGAAAAACAATAACTTCTCTCTGGTTTTTCAGTCGTCACTCAACATCTTTATGGATCCAACTTACAGCAGTGAAACATCGTGTGTCGACACCGCCGTGTGCGACAAACACAGACACACAAAACACAGAAGTCTCCACTGAGGAGACGATCAAGACAACATTGCACAGTTTTCAAATCCTGCTGCTTCTGAAATGACAGAAAACATTTTTGAGAAAATGTACTTTAGTGACTTTGGGCCACGTCACATCTGCTAACATGGAGGAGGCAGGATTTACAACCTATTCTGCAGCCGTCCACTAGGGGGCGATATAGAATTTGGCTTTAGGGGAGCTGTCATCGTCCAACTTACAATACAAAATATAAAACAATAACTTCTCTCTGGTTTTTCAGTCGTCACTCAAAATCTTTATGGATCCAACTTACAGCAGTGAAACATCGTGTGTGTCGACACCCGCCGTGTGCGACACACACAGACACACACACAAAACACAGAAGTCGTCATTGAGGAGAAGATCAAAACAACATTGCACAGTTTTCAAATCCTGCTGCTTCTGAAATGACAGAAAACATTTTTGAGAAAATGTACTTTAGTGACTTTGGGCCACGTCACATCTGCTAACATGGAGGAGGCAGGATTTACCACCTATTCTGCAGCCGTCCACTAGGGGGCGATATAGAATTTGGCTTTACTTTAGGGGAGCTGTCATCGTCCAACTTACAATACAAAATATAAAACAATAACTTCTCTCTGGTTTTTCAGTCGTCACTCAAAATCTTTATGGATCCGACTTACAGCAGTGAAACATCGTGTGTGTCGACACCGCCGTGTGCGACAAACACAGACACACACAAAACACAGAAGTCTTCACTGAGGAGACGATCAAGACAACATTGCGCAGTTTTCAAATCCAAAATGACAAGAGCCGACTGAGGCTGAAGCTTGTGAGATCATCGAGAGAAAGAGAGAAACCCTTTCGGTGCCAGAAGAGTGTTTTCAGAATCCTGCTCGTGTGACGGGCCTGAAGCTCCGTGATGGAGTGTCCTGCTGCAGGTGATGTGACGAAGCCACTGTGGGAAAATACCAACGATCACAGTAAATCCTGATTAAATGGATTTCGTTGTCATAAATGATCTGATCTGGGGTCTGGAGTTCGGTTTCAGCAGCAGGAGTCTAACATCCAGGAAGCAGCGGGAGCAGAAACGCACCCATGAAGGAGCGATGTCGATCTCCTGGGTCGACACACACACGTCTCCATGAACACACACATTTGGTTTTGTTGAAACTCGGCATTTGTGTGAGGGAGCTGTCATCGCCGACCGCTGGATTTCCAGAGGGGTTCCCTCAATATGAGATCCTCGAGGACTTCACGTTGATGGCCAGCTGTCTGTATAATAAATACACTCCACGCATACTGAGGCCTAAAATTGACTCTTAACGTTCAACAGATTTGTTTCAGTTGCACTCGACTCAGTATTACTTTTAAAATGATAAAAAAAAAAGCGCTGCTGTCACATTCTGTAATCCTACCGCGGAGAAAACTGCCTTTTCTTCGCCTTGTTTTTTTTAAACCCACATACCGAGAGTTCATAGCTTCAGAAAAAGTCCCTAAAATGCTTCTCGACTGTGGGTTTGGATTAAAGTCGCCCGGCAGCAACACGATCCAGCCATCGATTAACTCTGAAGTACGATGGGGAGAAGCAGAGAGGAATCACGGGAATGTGGGGAAAAAAGTCCCTTGAATATCTGCGTGGAAGTTAAGTGAATAGTTGTGGACGACACATGTGCGCTATGTGAACAATGTTCTTCTCAAGGCCGATGAACCGGAGA
Organism: Limanda limanda; assembly: GCF_963576545.1. Classification (NCBI taxonomy): domain Eukaryota; kingdom Metazoa; phylum Chordata; class Actinopteri; order Pleuronectiformes; family Pleuronectidae; genus Limanda; species Limanda limanda. The sequence goes on along the minus strand of NC_083645.1, from coordinate 25,625,767 downwards.
CATGCGAGACGTCCGCTGCCGTAGCAAACACGACCTGCAGCATAAATCCAGCCCGAGATATGATGTCATGAGATTCCTGTGAGAGCAAATATCAAAAATGATGCATCACGGGAGAGGCCCCGGGAGAATGTTCCTTGTGCAACCTCTTAATTTTATGTTTTCCAACGTGAGGAGACGCAGAGAAGCGTCCTCCGGGGTCCTGGTCCTCCTGGATCCAACGAGTCGAGTTAGAGCACATCTGGTTCGGATGCAGATGCAGAAGACTGTGGCAAATCATGGCTCGTTATGATTTGAAATTAGATTTATCGCGGGGCATGTTTATTAAGCATCGAGTGTGTTTACGATACAGGCATAAATAAAAGTTGAGTTGTCTCCAGCTCTAAAGTAAGCGATGACCCGGCAGCCCTCTGTGCCTGTGGATCCTGTTACTCACTCCGGGTTCTTCATTTACATATCAGCAAATCAAGACAAAAAACTGGGGGGACTATTTCTGTCCCGTAGCATTGTCGGCGTTGCATCAGCTAATTTTTTCTTTAAGAGCGGCGGGCTTATCAGAGTTTCTCAAAATGGGTCAACAACTGTGAAAAACAGCAAAACAAAAAGAGATTAAAGTTAAATTAAATTCGAGGTTGAATTAAAAGTCGTCTGGAGGCGGAACGGATTTCAAAGGATGTTGTCGTCTGTGCAGCAACAAAAACAACACAATTGCAAATAAAACCTTAAAGCGGCGACAATCAATGTTATAAAAAACATTTTGAAAACAAAGTGACACGGTCAAATTATCTCGGATCAGTTTCAGTTCACGAGAATTGTTCGTTCACACAGTGAGAGACGACCTGCTGGAGCAGCTACAGAACCAGATGTTTCCCTCAGGAGCTGCTGGAGAACAAAAGAGTGAAGGTTGAATAAAAGTGAAGACAAATCACCATGGTTACGGCTGCAGTCTCAGCTGTCAATCACGACATTTCACCTGATCAAATAACTAATTAAAACGAGAGGTATCTTTTGTAATGAACACTTGAACAATGACCAGTGTGATGAGAATACCTAAAATGACAGAAACCATCTGCCATGTCCCATTTGCTAACATGGAGAAGGCAAGGGGTCATGACCTTTACTGCAGCCAACCACCAGTTGGCGATCATGATTATTCATTTCAGCAGCTAGTGGCTCAATCAGGTACTGCAGCAAACAACTGTACATTTACTGACATCCTCTGCAAAAATGTGCAATCAATTTAGTTTAGTAATGAGGATTAATTAAAAAGTGATGAATCATTGATATCTTCAGTCATTAAATCAGGTCTTTGACATAAAGAACCAGGCTTCTGATCCACAAACGATCCTTTGTAGGCAGCGGTTGTTTGTTTTGGTCGTTTCTAAACTTTATTTTCCCGCTTGTGTAAAAGATCCGTTGGTGATAAACAGGTGTTGTGGTAACCCGCAGCTTCCTCTCTGGTTTGGTGTCACAGCAAAAGGAACAGGAACCCGGTGCATGTGAATAATTTACCCGTGAGTCATCCTCCTCTCCTCTTTTCTTCTGCTCTCAGAATCACCAATTAGGACCCGAACATGAACAGTTTATCAAGCTCCAGTTTTGCCGACTCCTAATTTTTGCCCAAGTTAACCCGTCGGCTCGAGTTAGACGTCAGCGTACAGTTCAGAGGACCGGGCCCGGCGGGGGGGCCCTCGCCACAACAGAGTCCGGCCTTTGAACGGATTTGAAAGAGTTCAGATGACACGGGGGGGGGGGGGGGGCAGAGGGGGGGGCCAGGAAGCAGAGAAGTGACGGCGATGCTCTTTAACACCGTAATCCCACCGTCGGTTCCAAGGATTAATCTGCTGCGGCCACTGTTGTGTCTGTGTGTTTGTGTGTGTGTGTGTGTGTGTGTGTGTGTGTGTGTGTGTGTGTGTGTGTGTGTGTCGCGAGTGCAGGGGGGGGTAAGGACATGTCCGCAGTTAATGGTCCAACCAAAATAATAAGGGGCTCACAGTCAATTACAGGTTAGTCCGTCTCAACCTTTGACGCCACCTGTTGCTGTGTAGGACCATTTTTTGTGTTGTACCAACAACACATTGAAAACAGGAAGGAACAGGAAGGTTGGGGGGGGTATTTTTGGGAGAAGCCAAAAATAGTTCACGAGCAGCAGATACGACGCTGCAGGAAATTCTTTATTTCCCCTCAGTGGAGGTCGAGGGGACAAAAAAAGGCTGAAATATGGTTGATGCAGCGTAATAATAATAATAATTTGAGCTGGAGTTTGCACATTTTCTTTTTTGGGATGAAAAACAGCACCGGAGACACAAGGGAGTAAACAAATAAACAATATTGTCATCAGAGGCGTAATGAAGAAACCTGTGTTCAACGGCCTTGTTCCTGCAGCTGCTTCCTCCTCTTCTTCTATTCTTCTATTCTATTCTATTCTTCTCTTCTTCCTGTGATTGGACTAAAAAGTCCAGATATCCAAAGAGTGTTTTCATTCAACTGATCAGAACCATGGTTCAGTTCGATGTGGACCCAGAACATCTCTCGGACTGGACTTTGGTCCATTGGACTGATCCGGGGTCAGAGGAATCTTTCACACCTACACTGAAAGTTCAGACCACCCAAGGTCTGGAAGTGACCTTAACTTGACCCTCAGGGAAAGTTCAATTTCAATTCCCTCACAGTGCTGTCCTTCAATTTTATACATATGATCTCATTTCTAATACTATACTCAAGGTAATCTCAGCGAAACTAAACACAAACCCATGTTACCATTTGCACTTTAGCGCTGAGAACCTAAAAGCATCCGAGATGGACAGAAACCCTCGGAGGTTTGAGACACGTTCTGGATGCATCTGTCTCGAGGAGACTCATACTTGAACCCGACTCCTCCCGGGTGACCCATACGTCAGGAAGTGTTCTGTGGAAGTTTCCTCTGCAGAGACTCGGTCCTGTGATAACAAGCGAAAGCGGCCATTTCTCCTCGTCTTATTAAAGTGACAGTGAAACACATGTGATTGGACAGAGAGCAGAGGAAGGTGGAGGAGCACGGAGAAGATCCACGATGAGTTCATCCACTGCAGTGATGTGGAAACAAAGATGGACGACATCTTCACCTCGTCCCGCCGAAATATCCCCGATATGGGCGCTGCCATTTCATGCTGATGATGTCATTTGATGAGTGAAGCCGCTGAATCAACGTTAGATTCACACTCAGTGAATTTAGAGTCTCCTACTTGACCTCATCCAGTCTGCATGTGTTGGACTGTGGGAGGAAACCACAGCATCACTGGGAGGACACGCAACCTCCACACAGACAGAATCAGGCCAAGCTGGGATTCAAACCAGGAACCTTGTGCTGTTTTTTTCTTTTTATCTCATCTTCTGTGTCTTTTAACTTTGTTTTTCTTTGCACTTCTTGTTCTTTTTTATACATTTGTTCCCTTTAGCACGATTGTAAATCTGTTTTAATGTGCGATCCACAACAATCTGGCTCAACCCGACAGCAGATTTTCTTCCTGTTTACTGTTTGTCGATGAAGTGAAGTAATAAAGAAAATGATAAATAAAAAGCATGGATGGCATCGTTTTAAACAGAATCTCGTTGCTTTCCATTCGAAACCGTTGCACAGAACCACATGTGGAGACGTGTAAATGTGTATTAAACTGCGTCTGGATGGAATCCAGATTCGAGATGACAGGCGTGAACGAAGAACAGAATCAAGAACCTATGAAGTCATCCTCTGCACGTCAGATAAACAATAAATAAGGTTGAACAAAAGGTTATAAACGGACACAGGACTTTTTCTTGAAGAGATAAGTTTGTAGTAAACTAGTTTCCAAGTTTGTTGTAAATCAGACGCCGATCCTCCCTTTTGCATTTCTGAATGATTCAGCTCGGATTCCAGAGCACCGAGCCAAAACGTCAGCAGCTGTGATCTAATGGTGACATAAAACAAAGTCTGGGTTCAATAAGGTGAGAAGTTATTGCCAAAAAAGGGGAAAGAAGCAGCCATTGTTGAGCCGTGAGTCGAAGCAGGTGGGATACAAAAAAAAAAACGTATTCATTATATTTTGATAAGTCTTTGGAACACATTACTCAGGAGGAAAAAATGAAAAAATAAAACAGAGCAAATCCTCAATTTCACAGATTTTGTATCTGAACTCTGAGCTTTTTGTTTTCCTGGGTCCGAGGAGCCAACATAGTGGATTCTAATGGGGGACGGGGGGGAAGTGGGAGTTGACTTCGCCACGATGGACGCCTCGCGGATGAAGGATGCGAGCAGGAGGCCGGAGTAGTGGGGGGGGGGGGGCTGAGTGTTACTGGGTCCTGGGAGGAACAGGTGGAAACATTAACGTCAGTTGGCAGGTGGCGGTAACGAGCCGGAGGGCGAGAGGAGTCTCTCCGGGACGCCAGCGTCTGTGGCTAATTAATCACAGCGTTACTGACACAGTTAAAACACGAAGCTTTCTCCAGGAACACAGGAAATAAAAATAAAAAAAGGGACTGAGCTGCGTAATTGATTCCTCGTTTCCACAGACTTCAAACGCGAGAGTTTTTTTTGCTAATCAGATTACGATTCGGGACGATTCCAAATCCATCGAGCAAATTAAGAAACGTTAGAGAGAGACGCAGATTCTTCTGATTCTCTGTTTCTTTCTCGGGGAGTACAACGACCTTATGCTAATAATTCTCGTAAAAAAAAACACACAACAACAGATAAAACACTTTAACAGTTTCGGGGTTGGACGCTCTTTCATGTCTTGGGGTTTGTTTTACAGTTTTTCCCAAAGTAAGCAAACTTTTTGGCCGAACGCGTGAAAGCTTGTTGAATTCTCACTTTATTACTCGGTTTACGCAGCTTTAAATCGTCGGCCGTTGCAAAACATCTGACTTCCATTCCAACTATTTAGTTAACGGTGATTTAAGGCTAAACAACAGCTTTCGCACAGGAGGGGATCGGATGGCACTTTGCTATTTACAGTTTGTACAAGTGACCAGATGTTGGTAGAAGATAAAACTCGTTCCGCGGCAGCTCCGGTGTTTACACGAAGTTTCACGTCCAAACAGTTTGTTCACGGACATTGGGATTCCATTACGTTAATTACCCGTGTTTTCACGAACTGACCCTGGACGACACTTGTTCCGTCTTTATGCGGAGTCCCACTGCGGGTCTGTCCTACATGAATCCACATTATTATGATTAATAAAAAAGTGTTTTTGCATTGCAGCTGAGGACGCTTTCTGCTTCAAGGGCATGATTAATGATTAAGAGGCAAAACTTCTCATCTCTGAGACATCAAAGCAGCTTATTGTTAAACTTAGCTGCGCTTCAGGACATGAAGACGCTCAGCGACTGTGGGGAAGGAAACTGGCAAGTTAGCGGCCGACTGTCAAGAATTTAACTCTGCTTATTTATAACATTTGGGTGTAATGAGGCGTCCTATTGATACGAGCACATAAATGTTTATCGTCGCAGACACAACTTTTCCTAATATTTTCCCAGGTAGGCGGTTCATGTTTGAGACTATTCTCTAAAACACCGGTCAGAGAAGACACGCTGTCACAAAGTAGATTTCTTAAGTGAAAATAATAATAAAACATGTGTTAGCAAGTTTTTAATTAATGCTTTGGAGACCAGCGGATCTGTTTGTCCTCATCTGACACCACAGCTGCTCATTCCGGTCTCGTGTGAAGAAACATGAACGAGATGAAAACCAGGACGAAGCTCAGAGCTCGAACCAACAGTTTAATCAAGTTCAATAAATATTCCTGATTTGTTGTCATTACGGTCCATGACTTATTCCCGGGGATTTGTGATAATGTCAAAAACGTTGAGAAAGTTTTGGGAAGCAGCTTTCTGTCAAAATCCGCCAGAGAGAAAATTTAATGAGTCCAACCGGACCAGTAGTTCAGTGGTTTTCAGTCAGTCTGACTCGTCTGGTCCCACTTGATGATGGTCTCATGTTGGAATCCACTCTCTAGTGTCTTTATGTCATATTAATGTTTTTTACCATCATGCTGCATGGGACTGCAGATGTATAAAGTGCATTGTTCCTTGTAAGTTCATAAACTTTAGGATTTATCTTCTGTTTCTGAAGCTGTAAAGTTGCAGTGAGTTCTAGGGAAAGGATTTGTTAACATGACGACCTTCAGACTGATAATACCTGCAGATTATTCATCTATCTGGTTCTGTCATCATTGATAATGGATCTGAGGAAGCTCTACTCTGCATTTGCAGCCTCCACAGAGTTGAACCCTCGTGTCTGACCTGAACCCTGAGTCCACCCTGAGGACAGACCGACCTCCTGAACTGTCTCTCCTCTCGTTCAGTCTCTTACACAATCAGCTGGTTTTCACCCAAACCCACGACAACTAGCATCAGACTCCATCGAGTGTTTATCATGGATCCGCTCGGTGCCCTGCAATCATCTGCACTCTCACCGGAATGTGTTTTTAAATCCAAACTGAGGAGTCACACAAAGGTCTGATGAACCCGACGTCCAGCGGGAGAGGCCCGATGTGGCCCGAAGGTTCTGGAACGTGAGATTGTTGAAGGTCGGAGGTTTGAATCCCTGAGGTCTGAGCCGCTTTATGAACAGTGACCGAGGTCAGGGTCCTCGTACCAGTGGAAGAACGGTTCATCTCAGTATCTGTCGTTATCTCGTCTGTGGCGAGTTTGAACCGACACCAAACCTCCAGCAATTTGGATATTTTCTACACTTTCTCGCCAATTCTCCTCTCAAACAATAATGTGATTAAAATCTGTTCCATCAAATTTCTTTTTGCAATAACCGCTGCTCGACAATCCAAGAGGTTTGACTGAGGGTCCGCGGGGTCGAGGATTTATTGAACCTTCAAGTTCAGTGTGTCCACCATAACTCAGAAGGTTGTGGTCGGGAGCAGATTAAAGCGAGAATCAATAACCTCTCCAGCATCTTTGTGTTTCTTTCTAATGAAATAAAACTGCTCTCAGTTCCGTGCCACTATTAGTACAAGGTAATTAAGTGGTCTGCTGTTTTATTACTTTAATATCTCACTGGAATATTTCACTATTTGCAGAAGGAAATCTAAAACGTGATGTTTCCTATGGAGACAATAGTCCAGTCAAGTTTATTTATGAAGCACATTTAAAAAACTACCAGAGTCGACCCAAGTGCTGGGATATAAAAGACATGAGGAGACGTGCAAGAATGAAATGAAATTCAATTAAATAGAATCAAGAGGTTAAAAGAGAATAAAAAACAACTTTACTGAACTCAAGAGCCTGAGAGAACTCGAGTCGCTCTCTAGTCAAACCTCAAATACTCTCACAGGAGAGGAACACTTCATTGTAAACGGTAAACTTTAAACTTTAAAGTGCCAGGAGGTCAGAGATGTATCAGGGGATCGAGATCATATAGCGCTTTTAAAAATGAATAAGAGAACCTGGAATGGTGAGATGCTACTGGGACCAGTTCACAGTCAAGAAGCTGCAAAATGGGACTGGGACCACAAGAGGATGTAGAATTACACTCAGTAGAAACTCTACTTCCATCAGGTTCCCCTTTAATTCTGTTCAATTCACAGCCCCTTGTTTAAAAGTGCTTTAAAACGACCAATATGAAACTCAAACAATTGTCATTATGATTAAAATAACAACAATACAGATAAAACAAGCTATTTTATAGAGATGTGTCTTAAGAAGTGAGATAAATACTGATTTTGTTCAGTCAAGATTCATGAATTATTCCCTGATGGATCTCTGAAGGACAACAAACAAACAAACAGAAGTAAAAACTGTTCATCCTTTTTTTCTATGTTTCACCCAGAAACTCCTCGGGATCAGATCTAAAAATAGCCCAGTTAGACGTCACTTCCACATCCAACAATTAAAACCCAAAATAGGCCATGGCTCAGGTTTTATGCTTTAAAATATGAAAAAAGAGAACCTTGTGCTCAGTCATATGTTTGATTGGGAGCTGATGCAGGAATGGAAGAATGGAACACAGGTGAGATGCTACTGGGACTAGTTCACGAACGGGACTGGGACAACGAGAGGATCTAGAATTACCTTCAGTAGAAACTCTACTTCCATCAGGTTCCCCGTTAATTCTGTTCAATTCACAGCCCCTTCTTTAAAAGTGCTTTAAAACAAACAATATAAAACTGAAACACTTATTCATTATAATAATAACCATACAGATGAAACAAGCTATTTTATATAAGATGTGAGATAAATAATGATTCTATTGGTCGAAATTCATGATCAATTCCCTGATGGATCTCTGAATGACAACAAACAAAAAAACAAACAGAAGTGAAACTGTTCATCCTTGTTTTCTTTGTTTCACCCAGAAACTCCTCAGGATCTGTGGATCGAGATCATATAGCGCTTTTAAAAATGAATAAGAGAACCTGGAATGGTGAGATGCTACTGGGACCAGTTCACAGTCGAGAAGCTGCAAACGGGACAGGGAAGACGAGAGGATGTAGAATTACACTCAGTAGAAACTCTACTTCCACCAAGTTCTTTTAATTCTGTTAATTTCACAGCACCTTGTTTAAAAGTGTTTTAAAACGAACAATATGAAACTCAAACAATTGTCAATATGATTAAAATAACAACAATACAGACGAAACAAGCTAATTTATAGAGATGTGTCTTAAGAAGTGAGATAAATACTGATTTTGTTCAGTCAAGATTCATGATAAATTCCCTGATGGATCTGTGAATGACAACAAACAAACAAACAAACAAACAAACAAACAAACAGAAGTGAAAACTGTTCATCCCTGTTTTCTTTGTTTCACCCAGAAACTCCACTTTCTTCGGGATCAGATCTAAAATTAACCCAGTTTGAAGTCACTTCCACATCCAACAATTAAAACCCAAAATAAGCCGCGGCTCAGTTTTTACGATCATATCTTGCCCCATTTTTCCGCTATTTTTTTCTTTCTGGCCATCGTGAACCAATCTAAAGCGAGCTGGGGAATGTTCCCTGGAACGACAATTAAACGAACAAAGGCCGAACCTGCTCAGTGAACCGGAGCCAAAGGGAAGAAGAGCCGCTCGCTGCCAGAACCTGGAACTGAGCAGAAAGGTTTTACACACAGTGAAAAAGTTTGGATCCAACGACCTTCAGGGTTTGTTTTGCATCTGCTCTGATGAGTGATTTCCTGAGATGAGCCTGGACTGTACCCCCCCGACCCCCCCCCCGACCCCCCCGACCCCCCTGCAGGTCACTCTGAGATGTGACGGCCCAGCTCTCTTGTTTTGTCTCTAATATTCCTGAGTCCTTAATTAAATAATCCAAATGGGATTAGCATGCTGCCCTTTGAAGTCACGTGATCTTCTTTTGATCAGTGCAATCAAAATCAACTTCGGACCCGGTCCCCGCTGCGTCGGATCCCGTCGGGGGGGGAGAGGAGGGGGGGGGGGAACTGGAGCTTCCGCATGGCTTCATCGGCCGGGGGGGGATTCCCTGATCCGCCACAAAACGTGTTATGAGCTCATAATTCTCAAACTCCTCAGCTGTTGTTTGGTGCTCGGGAGAGGAAATGTTTTTTCTGATTCCACAAACAGCTTTAGGTAAATTCACTTAACCGAGGGGGGGTGGGTGGTGGGGATGGGGGGGCTTGTTCATGCACTAAATTGGATGCGACACTCATCACGTCTTTTATCTCAGATCTTTAAGAACAACAACACGTCTCCCAGGGTGCATCAGGGTTTGTATTCGACATCTGAGCTAATTAGCGCTTTCTTCCGGGGTGGAGTGAGTGAGCATGGGCGGGGGGGTGGGGGGTGCGGGGGGGTTCAGGTTCCCGATCTATAGCTCAATTCACAAACTTCACCTCCGGGGCCGTCGTGTGTGAGAACCCGACGCGTCACACTTGTTTTTTTTGAGGAGAGTTCAAAGTGACTGAGAGAAGAAGACGGAGCTTTGTGTTTTCCTTTCATCGGCCTGAAGAGAGCGAGGGGGCGTGGCCAGCGTCGTCATGACGAGCTCAGTCATCTGCGACAATTAAGAGCTGCTGGATTCTCACTGTTTGTCACGTGGCCTCGTGTTGTGATGCAGGAGGGGTTTGGATTTCACTTGAAGTTGGAAAAGTGTAACATGCACTTGTTTATAATCAGGAATACAACTTATTATTATTTTAATTACCAATAAAAGTGCAAAATTTCCTGATTTGTGGATAAATAAAGTGGCAAAAACTGTTTCAAAACCGCTGTGATTGGTTTGTATAATTACAATTATAATTTAATTGGTTAAGATGTGGTTATCAAACCCTTGTGGCAAAAAACTCTATAATAAATGACAATGAAACACAAATGCAACCAAATATATAACTTGATTTAATAAAATAAAGTAATTTAACTTAAAGTAAAGTAACTTTTTCAATGTAAATATAAAAGTGTGTCTTTTCTGCATTGTTTATTATGGGAAATAAATGTTAACATTTTGGCGGCACAGACCAAAACGCCAGTGAAAGCCTCAGATCTGCTGATTCTGGTCTGAAATATCAGTTGAACTCTACATTCTATTAATTAAAAATGATATAAAATTAAAAAAAGTAGAAAATCCGCCTATTTGTTAGCGTGAAATCGGCCCATTTTTAGTTTTGGGGCTTATTAATCGTTAATAATTAATTATTTGTTGATTTACTTATTAAATTATTGCTCGAGCTCTTCATTGAACCGTGGAGATGTGGGTAAATTTGACAGCTGCTGGTTTCAGGCGTTCATTTATCTTAACTGGATATTTTGCCCGACAGGATATTCAGATTAACGCCTTTTGTCTGAAGCTCGGTCAAACTTTTTTTCCCACTGTGGAAAACAGCGAGAATTCATTCAGAACAGATTTGAACTCAAAGTGAAGAAAAGTGTGACATTTTCTCCCCAGTTCAGTTTTTCTTTTTTACGATAGAAACTTTTTGGCACGAAATAAAACAAAGAAAGGACACGAAGGCCAATCAGCTTCTCCCCCCCCGAGGCCCGGCCCAGGTTGAGCAACGAGCATCTGCTGCATCGGAACCCGAGGAGAGTGCTCACACATGCAGGAAACCCAGGAAGCTTTTTGAAGTCGCCTCTCGAGCTGATTAAACACGAGCTTTTTACGAGGCCCCGTGAAACTCTGGAGATGTCTCTGCACCAAGCAGCATGTGGTGCCGCAGTAATTAAGTTATTAAGTCCTCCGCTGAATGTCCATCCTCTGTGCAAGCTGTTGGGAGGCAAATTTATGGCTCAAATTAGATCCACAGCCTATTACAGCCGGAGCGGGATGGAGCTGATTTATCACGGCGAGCGAGAAGTCGACCAGAACTCTCCTGGACAAGTGTATTTGTCCATATGGATCCGTTTAGGGCTGAGATGTTTTCCTCACACAGCGCCCGCTCAGTTATGAATTAGCCTGTGACATGCAAACAGGTGCACGTGCTCAGAAACATCCAGCGGCTAAGCTAATGTTTACTCTGAGCGAGTCGCAGCAGGCGTAATGATTATCATTCCACAACTCGTCCAAGATTCCTCGCGGCGCCGTTGGCGAACGTTACCAATCACCGTGTCGCGCTCGGGCGTCGGCGTCCAATCAGCTCGCCGTGGAATGGCATCAAGATGTGTTGATCCCCAGATGCTCTGGACTGAAATCTCAACTTAAAGGATTTTACTGTGACAAGCTAAAAACAAAAAGTTGACACAATTTCTCATGGGTTCACTTCTGGTTTTTATGATTTTTGGAAATTTGGGTCAAAAAAACAGTTGTTCACTGATTAAAACTGAAGTTTTGATTTGCACATGAACTAAACTCCTCCGTCCACGCTTCATTATCTACACGTCCTTTTCTCTGCACTGTAGAAAATTGGAATTTCATATTTCCACATCGCCACATGTTGGTTTTTAGAGGAAAAGGCTGCGTGAAATCCTTCCGTCAGCACGTTGATCTCATCCTCCCGGAGGAGCCGTCGCTTTTTATGTGACGTTCGGAACAATTAGACATGAAATGATCTGTAGTGATCAGCACAAATTACAGTTTCACAGTTAATGAAACACAACAGGCCGTGACTGGTGCTGCTCAGACAGGAATCTGCAAAATGTGTTGGAAGTAGATCAGCGTGTTTTACCATCTGCAAACTGACCACCGCTAAGAATATGAAAAGTGGTCAAGAGAGACGGTTTCAGACATATTTTAGAATCACACTCAAACTAAACCTGCACAATTCGGCAAACTTTAACTTTAGTGAGTCTTTTTCCACAGCTTTAAAGTAAAAAAAGGCAAGAATTAACACGTCCTGCTATCAACTCACTAACTAAGGGCAAAACAATATCTACTCATCCTAATTAAAAACAAATAGAGTATTTTAAATATTGACAATTGTATAAACTAAATCGTTTTTGGTTCTACATTGTAAACAGCAAACTAACGACAACAGATGAGGCCGTTTACTCTTCATTCAAATGAACTTATATGTGAACAATAATAAGTCAAATGTTTTCAAACTTATGGTTTCAACGCATCCTGGAAAATAAGGAAAGGTAAAGAATACTTCAATCATGCAAACAACCTGGAAATTGATTACATTTACTAAAAAGGCTTGAAATAAGCTATAATATCCTTGAATTTTGGAGCAAATACTCATTTATTGTTTGAAATTCACATGAAGAATCAACATCTAAGATAATGTTTGGAGTCACTACAACATATCAAGTCACAAAAACATGTTTAGGACCAACAGAAAATAGGTGAAATGACCTTATTGTCTAAGGCGATGGGTGAAGTCATCACATGTAATTCATAAACTAAGAACAAGAGGAATACAAATGGAGTCCAGTGTGTTTCTGACAGTTTGTGACAACCTGTGGTGTCGGAAAACTTCTGGAAAATATCCCTGAAAGGTCTGTGAAGATTAAAAACTTGTGTGGGAACTGGATTAGTTTTATTCCCAGCTCCATCTTTTCCTTGAGAAGTCGGAGGAAGTAAAGATTAATAGACGACACTTCCTGGTTCTGGCTTCTTTTCCTTCTCCTGGACCACGAGCTCGATGACTGATGACCTCACGACACAGAGCAGGCCTCACAAAGGAGTTCTTTCCTTCCCTCGCTGTCACTGGAGTCATGTTATCACAATTTCACGCTCTCCTTTAGGTCTTTGGATACCATTAGCGTTCCCGTGTGAGGACATGATGTGAGGACAAGTGGACATGTCAGCCGAGCCGGCTCCTCGGCAGAACGACCCGGGAACCAGGACCCGCCCTTGGCTCCACTCGCGGCTACTGATGAGATTTACAACAGCCAGAAAACCGGCCACAGCTGAAGATCGTTCGGCAGATACTCGCCCACGAGGAAAACATGTGATAACAGGTTTCCTATATTTTCCAAATTAAGAATTCAGAAAGGAAATGTAATATCTAGATGTTTGAATACGGAGCCGAAGAATGCAAGGCCCTGTGTCCGTGTGTTTACTTTTGACCTTATCTGTCACGCCGACATCTTAATCCACATGTGCACAGCTGGAGCGACTGAGTGACCCCCCCCACCCCCCCCCCCACCCCGAGAACCGACTCCAGCATCCTTAAGTGAGAAACCCTGAGTGAAGGATTTAGCTTTAATGCACAGTTGCTCGGTTGTCATCCTTCAACTTGACAAAATATTCTTCTGCCGCAGAGGAATGCAAAGAGCAGCACTTTGGGAAACTCCGCGGCGAGAGGGTTGCTGGCAAAGCGGTGACGCCACGCGGCATCGAACAGACGTGCTGCTCCGAAACTTCACAGGCGAGAGAAAAGTGAATCATAAAAAAACTCCGTGAAATTTCAGGAAGTAACGGTGATTTATTGTGGAGCCGTCACCAATGGAATGTGAAACGGAGTTTTGGTGTGAAGAGCAGATCCAAGTTGGGAAACCAGAGATCGGGCTGTAAACAATCTATTATCTCTGCCGGAGGGTTCACCGAGGTCGAGAGGTCAACCCACACGATGGAGGTTTTCTTGGTCCAGGCCAAAATTTGGCATTTTCTTATCTGGCCCGTGTCCCATCTGTTTTATCTGGCCCAATACGTTTGGTGGAAATCTGCTAGATATCATTTGAATGTTATTCCTTCCTTTTATATACACAAACATTACATATAAAACAGTCCAGTTTTTCCTTTTCTACAAGTAATTGTTGCCTCTAGACAAACACGTCCTCATGAAATGTTGTATTGGGTCAGATGGTCATGGGTTAAAATCAATATTCACTTCTTTAAAGAGAGATTATTAAACTGAAAAGTAATTTCACATCAAAACACTGCTATTAAAATACATTTTAAAGCATCTCTTCCACTGAAAGGAATCAGGGAAAATGTGAAATCACCTTGGTTTCAGCCGAGTGATCTTTGGTTTCCTACGCTCCTTTCAAAATCCCATCCTTTCTGCAACAGCTCACAGCAACTTTGTAATATTTTCTCTCATCCAACGCAGGCTCTAGAAACGGATTCCCTTTTTATGTCCCAGGAAACTCGTCAGCTTAAATTAAATGTTAGATTTAATGTGCAAAGATGGACGGTGGTGCTTTTAGAAATTTAAGGAATCCTCATTGAATCTCAACCTCCTGACTGAGATCTTCGGCGGTGGAAGAAGCTTCTCTACACTTCCCTCTTCTCTCCTCCTCCTCCTCCCTCCTGCTCTTCTCACTAACGGTACCCTTGACATTCAGGGAGGAGGTTGTGAAGTTTTTCGTGGACTCCAGGGAAAGAGACACACGGCCCCAGACAGGGGGGGCCGGGGGGGCTTCTCCAAGGTGAGGGATGTAATGCGTTTCCCAGAAGTGATGAACTCTAAAATTCTAAAAACAGAGACGCTGACATGTATGAGACCTGGCTGCAGGTAAAGACATTACCTGGTCGTCCCTTGTTCTCACAGCGTGTGATTCTGTGTCTGCTGGTTTTCTCTTAGAGATCATTTCATGTTTCCACTGAACTGTATCTGCACATCGAGATTAAGAAATGCTTCATTTTTCAATTCTCTACATCCCTGGCTTCATGCATTTGTCATGGTCGGAAATTGTTAAAAAGGAAAACTTTATTCTCTATGAGATAAATACGTGTCCTGGTGTATTTTCTACAACTTGTGGAGCTTTGGTTTGAGGTTTAAAAAATGTTGGAGCCCCTCTAGGAGATAAAAAACAAACCATTGGAATAATACGACATAACCATCCTTTGTTTTTACACTTCTACTTCGTCACGTGACAGAACAACACAGGAGAAATTTCTTAGAAGGATGAAAGACTCTCCCCCTCCCACCATGTGTTGAGGCAGCAGTTTAGTATTATTTCATTCTCACACAACCAGCTTCTAAAATCAAATAAATACTTGATCTTTTTGAAGTCTGTTCAGTTTGAGTTCAGCCCGTCACCTTACGTGAACAAATAGAGGTTTATACAGGATATATAAAAGAAGTAGGGAGAGATGATCAAAGCTGAAGGGAACAAAGATCATGTGGATGCTGAGGCTGAGGAGGGAGAGCTCGGACGATGAAGGAGTCACATGACACAATCAAGCGATGACAGAAAAATCAGACAGCTGTCCGTCACTTTGACAGATTGAGACTGAGGGTGATCTTCTTCATCATCTTGTTTATCAAGTAATTGGCACGCAACCCCGTCAATGACCATGTAGTACACTCCCTGTCCTGAAGAGGACGCTGGTAGTTCCAGTCATTTGGATTAAAGTCGAAATTGTTTCTTCAGTGGCAGATGCAGGAAACAGCTGCTGATTTAAGAACTAGTTGAATTCACCTGAAGGACTTTGTGATGCTGTTTGAATTTGATTACATTACCCAAATAACCGTTTCTATTGTTGAGCCTGACAAATAAACTGTGAGAAGGTTTCAACACAAATAACCAACAACACAAACTACATTCACAAAAAAGCTCTGAATCCCAAATTGAACATTACAACCTTGGGAAGGATTTGCTGACTCTGGATCAGTCATCACTTTTTAAAAACTCTAAACTGGCTGATATTAACTCTGGTAAAACTGGGCTCTGGAGTTACAGTTTGGAGTCGGGTCCGTTTTAAAGGAGCCATTTCGGGCAGTTACGGTTAGAGTTTGGCAACCAGACTCGGACGAGCTTGGGGTCTATTTTCTTTTCTTGCTGGGGTCATTTTGGCACAATGACGGTTCACTTCATTTGCCGAACCTAGACCAGTTGTATTGTGCCAATTCTGGGGCGTCATTCGAACTGAGTCTGGCAACCGAGTCATTTCTAGCCGAGTCATTTCTTCTGTCCGGCCAAATACGAGCCGTTATTGGGCCAAACCATTTGCTCTACCCGGGTTATACTGCGTTAGCGTTTAGCCGTTAAACAGTCTATTGAGTGTATAAACTTCTGTTTTCTACTAGTTTGGTGATTTTCCCTTAACCGAAATATAAGTGGACGACCATTTAACAGTTTCTTTTTAAACTCTGTGTTCTGGACTGGGTGAACTGGGCATCAGTGCAACAAGAAACCAGTAGCAAATGTGATTTTTTACTTAAGATTTGGTGGTTTGAGACAAATTACTCGGGATTACACCGACGCTGCCGAGCCAATAGCGACAAAAGTAGATGTCAGCAAATGCAACCGCCAGCGTGATGGAGCACAGATGAGATTTTACTTCATGCGATTTTGTTTTAATGGGTTTTTTTTGTGTTGCCAGTTTGCGAAGCCAGCAGCGAAGCTCAGCCTTGAGAGGCCGTTAACGCACCTGAAGAGAAAATCATCATTTTTGGTATTAATAACTTTTCCACCCTGCAGAGCTTCTGGAGAAAACAGCGCATCCCCAGAACTTAATTTCTTTCTGTGGTCAGAATCATCCCGAGGTTTGGCACCGGTGACGAGCGTCTGGCAGCTTCAATCTGAAACTATCACCGTCGGTATCCTCTTACAAAAGCTGTTGGTTGAGGAACTACTGGCTCTAACCTGCAACTTTCCTGGTTCCCTCTTTTCTATTTAGTTCCATTATCACAGTTTGGGAGTTGGAAAAAGAGCAGAGAGGCACATAAATCCTATTGGCCGGTGGCAGAGGCCTCGCTGACTGTGTTTTTGCCACTTTTTCAGCTTCCATTTATAGTGTGGCAGCACTTCCTGCCATTGTGTGCCAGGAAAACCGGGGCCCTGCTGGCTGCTCTCTAACGTCCTGCCTCTCGTGTCCCGCCTGCAACTCCAGGCAGACGCAGAAGAAGAAGAAGAAAAGCTCACATACACACACGGAGCTCTCTTGGTGGAGTGCCTCTCACCGCTAACCAGATTTGTGAAGAGGGCTCTTGCTTGGACGCAGCGAACAAAGTGCTCTCTCAAGTCGATTAAAACCGATGTTGAACCACTCAGAATCCAACCAGCAGCCAAAAGGTCCTCGACCAGGAAGCGTTGGGATAGGAAACAAAAACCTCCGGGCTGTGGATGTCCCAGCCGAGCCCGGCGCTGTCAGGCTCGATGCAGAGGAAGCATTTCATCGCTGCACCTCATCAATGAGTGTCGATTACAGATTCAGACTCCAGACTTCGCTCCTTTGCAGCTCGGGTCCGAGGGAACCGGCAGCACAAGCTCCTTTTGTTCTCAGACGCCAAGGTCCTGGTTTATGGAAACACATCAGGACACTGTAAATCATCTCGAGTGGCTGAGTGTCGGCCAGAGTGTCCTCAATTACCGGAGCCCGTATCTGTGGATTGGAGCTGCGGTTCAACCTCTAAACTGTTCACGTCTTTTAACATCTCGTCTCTGAGCGGAGGATCGGGCCTCTGAGGTCAAACCCCGATTTCAATCTGATGATTTAATTGCCGTCTCTGACCAGAGAGAGAAGCTTTGAACTTACTGCTAATGTAAAATAAAATACATAAAAGAAACTGCAGTGGAAAGTTTGTTAACATCAATATATCAACTGAAAACAAATCTCACTCTGTACTTTACACTTTTAAATTCATGATCATTTGTTGTTTCCCTTTTTCGAAAATCAGATTTTTCACCAATTTGTTAATTAGATGATACATCAATTAAATCAATTCAGTAATAAGTTTATAAGTATGACCATGATATGATTGTTCAACCATTCCGTATTAACGTTTAAAATATATATATGTTCATGTGCAGTGTTTTGTATTGTTTGTACAGCTGCTGTAGCATTTTGGACCAAGAAAGAATTCCCCATGGGAACAATAAAGTATATTTGATTTGATTTTATTGATTGAAAAGTAATTTCTTATTTAAAAATAGATAAAAAATGCATATATACAAACGAATTTGATTCAACTTGTTATTTTTTTTAATGGGTTTTGATGTTGTTCTTCCATATTGTTCTTCTTTTCTTAAAGACCAAACATAACACAACTCATATCTTTTCTAATCTTGTATTAATTGTTTAATTTATCATTTATCAATATTAATTTGATGTTTTTTTAATGAAAATCTGTAAAACTGTACTTTTACACTTTTCACAACTTTAGGAAAATCACACACAAGCAGATTAGTATCTTGACAAACCGGTGACAGCATCGTCATCCTTCAGAGACGCTGAGTCTATTTATTGTTGAGAACATTAGTTTAACATCGGCCTCATACTTGGAAAGCGACGGCGGATACGTCAGCCGGCGATGAGCCGACCTCCTGATCGCTCCCCGGTCCGGTGGCTTGGCGACCAGCAGAGAATGTGCTCAGCTGCCATTACTGCTGACGTCCTTCCTCCATTATCCCAGTGAAAGTATTTCTCCTCCACTTTAATCCTGCGTTGTCAGGACGGTGATGTTCACCAAGGTTTGGTTTGATGGGAACTGGACGTTGATGCAGTTTGACATCTTCTCAGTTGAGAAAAACCCATTTTTTGGGATCGATGGCGAATGTGGCAGAAAAAACGCTTCATTCGGCTTTTTCTGGTTCCGCTGAACTAGACGCAGAATTGCTGACGACAGCATCCACTGTCTCCAACTTTGATTACTTCAATATCTTTATGTCTCTGATGAATTGTTTTGTTTTTGCCAGCAGGAGTATCTTTCCATACTTATAGCCAGGGAGGCCTTTGGAGGACCTGTAAACCTTTCAGGACGCGTTAAACGTGCCCTCACTCAAGATAATGGCACGAAGCAAAGGAATCTACTGCTATCTGTTAACCCCCCCCCCTCCACCTCCACTTGTGATGCAGTAAAAACCTCAACCTGGACCATCCTGACTAAATATTCAAACTCGTGTGTGTGTTTCTGCGTCTGTAAAGTCGCCGACACTTCTCAGCCGAGACGGGAACCGTGTGAAGAGAAAGCTCGGTGCCACGAGTCCTTTGAACCGCCTCATAAAAATACCTGAACTGGATCCAAGCTGGACTTGTTGGAGTGGTGGGTACCAAAAAAAAGCATTAATAGATCCCATAATCGTTGCTGTGCAGACTGCAGGTCTCTCTGTCTCCTGTGTCCGTCCACTCCCTGCTGCCAAATCTCCATAAGTCCTTTCCCAACGCGCCTCACATGGCCCGTCTCTCCATCTCACCTCGCCATCCCCGCGGACGCTTTCTGAGCATCAGCATGTATTTTATATCTCAAAGAGCTGAAATCAAATAAGAGGAAGACGCGGTGTCCAAAGAAAGCAGATTGGGAGGACGGAATACGAACCAGGTGCGGAGTTTGGAGGGTCTTCACAAGAGTCTCACCACTGAATTTAATTGCCTGGAAATATTCAGGCAAAAGCCGCCTGAGCTGACCCGCTGAACTCTCACATGCTGCCGCTTACGCTCTATTCTCACAGCACTTATGAGTCTGTTTGACACAGATTCTGCACAGAGGGATCTCAGGTTACCGCTGCTGTGGCTGAACACTTGTGCAGGTAATTTGAAATCAATCACCGGACGCACGTGTTCAGCTGCTGCGAGAGAAACAAGGTTCTGCGTCTCGCTTTTTTAGACGTTAATAACCGAAATTACCTTAAGCTGTGCACACATGCACGATGCGTTTGCAGTAAACGCTGATATGTAATTTTCAAATTTTGACTGTTTCCAAACTTTTCCAAGCGTTTTGATTTATTACCTTAACTGCAGCACACCTGCTTCTGCACAGATTTTCAGAAATCACACCTGTGAGCTAACTTAACCTCTTTTTTTTTGTTCCTACTATTATAGTTTTTCAACAGCTCGAACTTTCGGGGGCCAGGTTTTCTGCTATTTGGGGAAACTTTTCTTTCTCTTGCCATTGAAGAAGCCAAAGTTCCACAAAAAAAAAGTTAAGATCTGTCAAATTTTTCCATTACTGGGGGAAAAATACAAGCAACATGAGAGCAGTGTTGCTCTGGGAGTGTTCTGGTCGTGACACCGCGTTGACCCCACAGGAGATCCTGGATAAATTCTGCAGAAAAAGCAAGATAAATCGTCTTCGGTTTATGAGATAAAATCCCCTTTTATGTACTGGTTTTATGTGCTGGTCCAAAAGTCTGAGCCCGTTTAAGTGGTCTCAGACTTTGGACCCCACTGTTCTTATTGTCATTGTGCCATTTAGAGTCAAACGCCAGTATTGAGCAGGAGAGGAAAGTTGTTTTATTTGGAGGCGTCGGTTATTTAAAGGTGTGGAATCACAGTGAAGTGATTTTCTCTATTGAATAAACAAAACATTTTTTACTCAGAAAATATCATAAAAGTTATTGAATTAAACCGAGAGTGCAGGATGAAATACAAGTACCACATAAAACTTCACCTATAAAAGCCTCCAATTACATATTCTTCTACATTTAATACTTTTGACAGACTATAAACTAATAAATATAATGTCTACAGGCTGTTTAAATATATAATGAAACAGATTTGATGTCAAATGAACTGGGTTTGGGGAACAAAATCAGAAAAGTTAAAAAAGTATAAATTCTGACAGTTTACAAGTATTGATTTTTGCACCGGTATCGGAAAGAAACTCAAACAATGCACAACCCTGCAGATGGAGAAAGAGAATCAGTCAAACTTTAAAAAACTGAAAGCAAAAAGTCTGAATGTTTCCACATCACTTGTGCCATCAAATCAAGTTTATTTTATGGCTGATGAAATAAGTTATGAGATCCAAACACAATGTTTTGGAGCAAACATCTCTGAGCTCATCAGATCTTTCACGTGTTAAACTCCGAGTCGCTCCCTCTCGTATCCCGTGTCCTGAATTTGTTTATTCTCCCTCTGAATCCCTGCGATGATCCTCAAACTCTGGACGTATTCCTCTGATTGCTCCGAAGCACAACTTTTGATTTATGGCTTGCTGCACTTCAGCGGATGAGAGATATCCAGTTGCAGGACTTACAAGAGACTGATGCCTCCTTTCAAAACTGTAAAACCCTGCATTATGGAACGAGGGAGGGAGCTTTTTTATTCTGGATGCCATTTTATAGATCTTTCCAAAAAGCTTCCCTCTCTCCCGGAGTTTAGAGGAGTGAGCTTTCCCAGCTGGAGATATAAAGAGCTCAATCCAGCAGGGCCTGCGGTAATTGAGCTAAAGCTGTCGTGGCAAAGTGTGTGGGGGGGCCGCGAGTCGACGCTCGGCAGAGGTGAAGCGGCATCAGCGGAAAAACCCGGGTGGTAAAGTAAGAGGGAAGAGGAGCGCTTGTTTAGCATGAATTCCATTAGTTATTGACTCCTCTCTCTCTCTTGAAGTATCACATGCAGGATAGCATTATCAGCCCAGGCATAAATAAGAGAGTGAAAGCGAAGCCCGACGGAGCATCTGCTTACATTGGCAGCGGCTGAGAGACAGAGCGGGGGGGTTCAGAGACGGGTCAGCCACGGTGGGAGCTTTGGAGAAGCCGGGCTGAACTTCGGCATCTGCACAGAGTTGAAGAATCTCCCTTCTTTCTCCTCTTTGCATGCATGATTTCATGGTGGCTGAGGAGAGGGGGGGGGCGGTGTTTGGTTTTCTCTGACTGATCAACACGGAGAGGTGGTCTGGATTCAGTGTCCCAGACCGAGACACAATCCACACAACACTTGAACTCGACTTCATCCTCTCGGGGCCGACAGAGACAACTCTCTGACATTCTTTCTCCATCACACACTCTGAGGAAAACGGGTTCTTTAAGGGTTCCTCTAAGGGTTCTTTAAGGGTTCTTTGAGGGGTTTGGTTCTAATTGCTGCTCAAACACAAACATTTTATGTTTTATATATTTTATATTTTATCATTTTATCTTATTCTTATATATTTGATGATTTTACACTTACAGTCGCTATATTCTCATAAAGCTTAATCCACAGATAAGATAAGATAGAATATGATCAAATAAGAAGAGATAACATAGGACAAGATAGAATAAGATAAGATAGAATATAAGATAAGATAAGATAGAAGATAAGATAAGATAAGATAGAATATTAGATAAGATAAGAAGAGATAACATGGGATAAGATAGAATAAGATAAGATAGAATATAAGATAAGATAAGATAAGAGGAGATAACACAAGATAAGATAGAATAAGATTAGATAGAATATAAGATAATATATGACAGAATATGATAAGAAGAGATAACATAGGATAACATAGTTTAAGGTAAGATAAGATAGAATATAAGTGAAGATAAGATAGAATATAAGATACGATATGACAGAATATGATAAGATAAGATAGAATATAAGTTAAGATAAGATAGAATATAAGTTAAGATATTATAGAATATGATAAGATAAATAGAAAAAAAACTAGAACATATACGTTGGGAGCAGAATAGATAATTCAGTTAAATCATATATCACATTAAAGTGCGACACACACTGACTGCAGCAGATAGCAAAGAGCTAATGCACGTAGCAGACGCTGGACACGCAGCCCGAACAGAAGAAGAAGAAGTCAGTCGAGTCTGTATCTGGAGAGTGATAGAATTTCTCTGAGGGGGGAACTGAGTCGTGACATTACTGGAAAATGGAGCAACGAGGAAATAGTGTCGTCCAAGAAGTAGTCCCTGCACGTAACCCCTGTAAAAAGCTCCAGGTCCTGTTCAGGGTTTCAATTCAGTTCCTCTGAGCAGCAGCTCAACACACACGGCCCTTTACACAGGGAGGTCACGACCCTGAGATGTTATAGAGAGAAACTCAACAGTTCATTGAGGGAGAGAAACTCACTTTAACTTTATCAGGAAGAACCAGACTCTGTGATGTTATAGTTTTACACAGATTGTCTCATATTTAATGGACAAACAATTTCTCTAACTCAAAAACAGCATTAATCTCTTTTTAAAGCACCAAACAACTAATAAAGACCAAACTTATCAGACACATGAACATGTAAACATATAAATGACAGAAATCAATCTTTAGTTGTGTCTATGTCCTCTCTGCTAACATGGAGGAGGCGGGGTTGAGCCAATCCAGAGGGCCATGTCGTCCATTTTAGCTCCAACGCTCTGTAAAGCTGAATGAAGCTAAATAAAGTGTTCATTTCACAATATATATAAGCATTTGCAATATTGATAATATTAAACAGTTATTAACGCAGCTTAAAAGTCTAAGAAACTGTCTGATTTGTTGCATTTAAAAAGAAAGCTGCCATTTTCATTTTTTTAATGAAAATAATACTTTCCATCCGAGAGTAAAACTGACGTATGAACAGAAGCCTGAGACACAGATTCTCCAGTTCGAAAGTTTATTTAGTATCAGAACTCATTTCATATTTTTCTTATTCCTCCTCACTCGTGCCAGAGCAGATCCTCCAGACTTCAGCGCTCGACAAAAACCAAACCGCACGACCTGCAGCGCCCGACGCTCCAGCTCTAATCCATCAGGACACTTATTGGAAATCAGTGTGCTCTCCCTCCGCAACCGGGATGGAAATAACAATTAAGTCATTTTTGGCGTTTTAACGAGCAAATGACATCAGCAGTGACCGAGGGGAAACATTAAAACTAAAGAGAAGTTATGGCTTATTATTGTAACCTTCAATAAGACCGAGCCTGGCAATTATAAACTGGAATTAGATGAACCGGAGTGAGTAATAAAAGCTAAACTAAAAAACCACAGGAAGAACAAAAGATGTCTCGAAGTCGAGCGGCCGCAGCGACCTCCGGCCCGACGTGTTGAGAGCGCGTGGGAAAGGACGGGCGAGTATCAGTTCTGGGATTTTTAACCCCGAGGCAGCGGAGAAATAAAGGTCGTTTTCATGTTGCGTGGGAACGCCATCTTTAAACCTCATTATAATCATGGTCCGGGTTATGATCGGTGCAGGTTTGATTGCAGCCGGACGATTCACCGGCTTCTCAGACCAAACAGATGCAGTCGCAGCCTCCGTTGAGGGTTAATGGAGAAAAGGAGCGGGAGGAGGGATAGTGTTTCCATTTCTGGAGGATCCTGGTTCGTCTGATCAAAAACAATGTTTTCAGGAGACGCTGGGAAAAGAAGCGTGATCCGTCCTGATCCTCGCCTCCTTGTTCCTGCGCTCGCCGGTGACTTCATAACCCGAACCAGACAGCCTGTCCTTTATGAGCTCCACCACGCAGGAAGAGTGAAAAACAAAACCTTTCAGGCAGACGTGTGAAACTAATTCTGGCCTCGGAGCTCGGATACCTCCCCACTCCCTCTGTTCCTCACTTTAGAAAGAGCAAAAATCAAACCTGCTTTGGTTTAATTGGCAAATATGAATCAAAAGAAACGCTTCTAAATGATCTCTGACCCTGACGATCGTGACATCAGAGGTAAACTTAGAATCATTAGTTAGAGACGTTGCATTGACGGTTTCGTGATATGGATTTAAACGGTTACCCTGGTGATATCGGGATCGGCTCATTTATGTGCTTTTTTCTCCGCGTCCAAATAAAGACACACACGGAAGAAAGCTAATATTTATGCACCAGTTTAAAATTAGCAAAGCAATTTCACTATGACATTAAGCACATCCATCGTAAGTTATGCAGAAGCAGAGAAACATCCACGAGACGGGAAAAGAGAAACCGTGTAAAAATAGCAACAATGTGGAAGCAATTTATGCTAATTAGACCTTTATATGGTCCAATAATTGGGTGTATTTGAATTGTTGATGATTCTCTTTCTCCCTATTCCCCCCCCCCCCCATCCCACTCAGTGATGATCAAAGCTCTGAATAGATGTTAATGGTGCATGGCGGTCGTCTCAGGCCTGAGTGCTGAGATCTCCCCAGTCAAAGAGAAGCTGGGATCTACGTGGACACAATTAGCTGAAAGCACGTGAGCATCTGCACGGCGGCGCTCGTTTAACCAGCGTTAAGGACTCGGCAATCATCTCATGACGGTGATTTTCATAACCTTCACCTCCTTTTTGCCTTTTTCACTCTGAGGACTATGGATCAAATCGCTGGCAGACGCTGCAGAACTGAGAGTGAAGCTTATTTTTTAAAATATATATATAACGTGCAGGATTCGGTAGCGCTGCGGTGTGACATAATGAAGTGCGAGTGGAGACGCTGGTGCGGAGAGGGGACCTGCAAGTTGACGGATGAAGTTTCGTCAAACACGGCGATAATTACACGCAACTCATCCTTCAGATGGTCCCACCGGTCGGCCCACCCGCAGAAATCCCTCCTCCCAGGACAGGGAGAACAAAATCCCTTCTTGGTTTTTGAAGGTAGCGCTGCTTTGCTTCGCTTTGCTTTGCTTTGCTTTGCTTTGCTTTCCCCCCCCGAGGCATCGCTCTGGCAGACCCTCCCCCCCCCCCCCCCCACCCCCCTGAATGTGAATGAGCCAAAATGGTGAAGTCCCAGACTGAGTGGAGGAAACAAGGTGCATTATGTAGGTGGGAGGTAACCGTGCCATTGAGAGACAATTAGCATGAAGCCCAGACCTTTGGAAACGGTGCGGAGGTTTGCCGAGAGCCGCCCTGACAGAATGAAAAGATTAAGACTTGAGAAAAGATAGCGGGGGCATGGGAAAAATCCAAAGGGAGCCGGGCGACTGAAGGAGCCAATGAGCAGAGGAGGGAACACGAGGCCATGAGCGCTCCTCTTTCTTCTTCCTTCCTTCCCCGGGTAAAATTAATGTGCTCCCACAAGCTGCCAAGTGTGTGTGTGTGTGTGTGCATTCCTGCAGCTTTGAAAAGTGCCATTTGTTTGCACGTGACTTTTGTTTCCCAGCGCGTCCACACGGAGGCTGTCAGCGGCGTGAAAGGCGTTCGCAAACTATTCAGCTGCGAAATTCCACCAGGTGTTTTTGCAGAAACTGGGAAATCTGTGATCGGGCCGCGGCTCAATGGCTGTCATGTGTCACCGAGGAGCGCCGCAGTGTGGTGATGCTTCTAATGAGCCGTCCTCTGCTTCTGCCTTTTTTTTTCCCAGATTTCCAGTTTGGTGAGGCAGATAAATTCAATCTGTAAAGTTGTGTAGCATCACAACGGGCACGGCTCCATTGAGAAAAAAAACCTCTGCCAACTCCCAAGTCACCCGGAGCGGCCAAGTTTAAAATTAGGAAACCGATTATCCACGCCTGTGTTGTGGATAGTGACATTTAGCCTTTTGCCGTTTCCTACAGGGATCACAAGTAATAATCATCCCGAGTTACAGTGTGGAAACCAACAGGAGGGTCAAAGGAGCAGTTACAGCTGTTTTTGTGTATATCAGACGTGCACTCTGTGTGTGTGTGTGTGTGTGTGTGTGTGTGTGTGTGTGTGTGTGTGTGTGTGTGTGTGTGTGTGTGTGTGCATGTGTAAACACCTGCGAGTGTGAGAGTTTATGTTCGTGCTTCACACACAAACACACACACACAGGCAGAAACACTCGGGTTTCATAAACATCACAACAGCAGGCTGCAGAGAAGTATGTGGTAATTACATGTGGTGCAGCTGTTTCTGTCCTTCAAAATAAGAGCGCAGAGCAGGATGGGTGCTGATTGCTCGGCCTGCGTTAATCAGCTGGAGTTTTCTTTTAGAGCATCATCCACACAAACTTCAAAACACACAAATGACCAAGTACAGAAATATACCACATGCACGGAGGTAGAGTCGACACCGGGTCCGGCAGGAAGCTGGAAAGAGAAGATCCCTGTGTGTGAAGGTGTGGGCTCCGGGTTTAGACATCACACCGTTTACAAGCAGTTTGAGTTCAGATGTGTAAACTGTCTCAGATGTTGTAACTCTGAGGACTTGGCTTTTAAGTTTGCGAGCATGTGTGCGTTGTAAATCATCCGTGTGCTGCACATGTCCTCGTTGTTTAGTTCTGACTTCGCCTTCGTGTGAAGCAAAGAGATGTTTGACGGATCTCTCTTCCAAAATAAATCCTCCTTGGGTCCTGTTCTGTCAAAGTGAGAGGTTGTAGTCCCCCTGATGGCTGCTTTGTCCATTTGTGAATGATGTGTGAGAGCAGAGGAACTTATCTTAAAGTTTTGCAATACTAATACAGACCGTTGTATCCATAGATATATATAATAAAGACTAGATGTCTCGTTCGACGGAGCCGGACGTCCGCACATGTCGGCCATCTTGCTAGGGGGCAGCTCGCTCACCCATAACATTGTGTTGGTAGTGGTAAATAACCATAAACGATTTTTAAACAATCTGGTTTGTTATAAACGTCAGAGATGTAGTTATTACACTGCATAAATTATTCAATTTTTTTAGAAAATAACATAAATATTCATAAGTATGCAGTGTTATGTTGGCCAGCAACGCAGACGAGACATCTAGCCTTTATTATGTAAATCTATGGTTGTGTCCATGTGTGATGCATGTTTCTAAGGCCTTCAAAGGTTGGAGGTCAGCGATTCGACGATTATTCATCAGAAAGCTAAAGAAGACGCTGGGAAATGTAAAGGACGCAGGTTAGAGAGTGTTTCATCAGGCGTGAAACACACACGTGACACATGAGTTCCGCCCGGAGGAGACACACGGTGCGGTCGGTTCGGTGGGAAACGCTGAAAACTGTTTGTTTACAAAGAGAATCTCCGGGGAACCTTTAACGAGCTGCTGCTGAATCCCTGTTCTCTGCTGCTGCTGCTGCTGCTGGTTCCTGATCCTCACAGCTCCGTCCCCCCAGGGAGACTCAGCGTGTTACACAAAGACACAAGTTTGTGTACCATCCACAAGAAGGATTACAATAAAGAGTATTTACACACTACAACTATATCACTAGATCTAGATTTCTGTTTGAATCTGCACCATGTTACACACACTGAGAGATACGAGTGCCTAAAACTTGCCTGATGTTTTACTTCTCTAAGAAATCAATGTGGTAAAAACATCCTCGCAAAAATAATTCATGGTAATCTGCTGAGTTGTTTCTGCGTAAACCTGATAATTAAACTTATCTTATTTACTTACATATTCACTTTAAATTTGCACAATACTCTGCACTTTTACTGCCTTTTTTTGCACTTCTGGTTAGATACTAAACTGCATTTCATTGTATAAGTACTTGTACTGTACAATGACAATAAAGTTGAATCTAATCTTGAATCTAATCTAATGTTCAGACGAAAACCCCTTGATGACTCGTCTGATTCAGGAAACATGTGACACGACGGTAACTCTCGTTTCCACATCATGTTCACGAATAAAACAAATTCCTTGTTACAGTGCGAGCGACATCTCAGATGAGCGGTCGGGATATTTTATAAATTTGAGGCCGAAGTTTCCCTGAACAACAAAACTGCACAAACAAACCGTCCCCCCCCTCCCTCCCCCTCGCTCCTCCTCTGCTGATGGCTTGTGATTGTGGTTTGGACGGATCAGCTCTGGAACAACCAGCCGCATCGTGCATGTTTGCTTTTGCTGAAGTCAGATCCCTGGCACCAGGACCAGCATTGTTTTCAGTTCTCAGTAATCGTCTCTCTAACTCAGCACAATAAGAGAAACGCTACTGTTCTGACCACACAGCTCCAGAGTCGGTCCCAACAGGACCATCAGGACCGGGGGGGCCGAATGGAACGTAAGAAGAACAACTCGACTTGAAGGTGAAGACGTGTTGCTGTTAGTGGAAGAATCAACAACGTGAATCTTATTTGTTGTTGATGAAAGTCAAGGAATTGGAAAAATGAAGCATTCAGTTTAATTTCCTCTAGAAAACAATCAATATGTTGAGTCAAGTTGCTGAAGAGGAAGAAAATAATCTACTTACTCAACCAAAGAGCTAGATAATCATAATTAAGATATTTTAGATTAAGATAATCAGGATTTTTACAAGAAATTTTATTATTTTTTATTTTCTGGACTCAGTATCTTACTTTTGTTCCTTCAGAACATCTTCTCTACTTTCTTTAGTTTATCTTGATTGTTTGATATTTTTCTTGTTTCTTTTTGTACTTCTTCTCTCTTGGTAATATATTATTTTATCTTTGTCATTAGATCTTTCTCTACTTACATTTCTCTGTTTTTTTCCTAAGAGCAAATGTATCAGATTCACAAAAGTGTTTCTTCAGTTCCTGTTATTGTTTTGCTCGGAGCGTTGCCACTGAAGATGGTGAAGATGGTTTAGTTTAAAAACAGACTTGTATAAATGTGTGTGTTTATTCCATAAAGCACTTTGTCTTTCTTGCTTTTTTGAGAAGTGCTGTGCAAATATAGTAGAGCTCTGAGGCACAGCCATGCATCTTCAAGCTTTAGACGATAATTGCTTTAAGTTTTATACAGTGTTCAAAAATACAGTTTCTTATTTCTTTCCATTAAGCCGCAGCCGGAGCCTCTAAAGTGTTTGTGAGGACGAGGAGCAGTAAACAGTTCGCCCACATGGAGTCGTCTGTGTGTGTTGTGTTATTTTCTGCTCTTGAGGTTTGGACCCTGACTGTGCGATTTGCTTGTTGACCATCATTTATGCAGCATTTTTGTATCTGTAAGCCACAGATCCTGAGTGATTCGCAGCCGAGCCCTCTTCACGTCCACTGCTCCCTGGATCCTGGAGCTGAGGTCCGACAGAGAGCGGAGTTCAAGAGCTGCAGACGTTCGATTTATCGTATCCTAGGATATAATAATCATAACTAATCTTCAGTTTTCAAGACAAAATTACACAGAAGAAGTGTCAAGAACCTGATGTTAAAAAGATTCAAGAGCAGAAACGACAGAAACAATCAATGTGACGGGAGGATGAAGCTGAATGTGCAGAAATATGTTAAAATAAATAATAAATTAATCGAAATATTTTGTTACACAATGCAACTGTGTGTGTTTACAGAATTGAATGTGCCAGTAAAGTTACTAAACTGATCAATAACTACCAAACCAAGGTGCATCGGTATTAAGACTATGCAGAAAAACTGTGACTTACGTGATGTCTTAGAAAGATCCTCCAATTTCAAGTATTTATTTCTATTGTAGTTTCCATTTACACTTGAACTCCTGATGAAGCTTTTGCGATATTGTCCAAATCTCCTGAACGTGCGTGTAAACAGAGCCTGAGTCAAAATAGTTCCTGAGGTTGAGAATGAACTTTCGATCTTTAGCTCCGATTCCCAACGTCACGATTTGATTTGTTTTTTCCGATGTGATTCAATTACATTTCATATCGATCGGATTCGAGATATTTGAGTTTCAGGACCAGTTTCTCTTGAACATGAAAGAGACTCTCAGGGAACGAATGCTGCAAATTGAAGCAGGAGCACGGCCTCGGCCTTCAGGCTTGGCTCTGCCTCCAGTGGAGCGGCTGCTGCCAGGTTACGTGTCTCCATGTGGACGTCTTCTCACGCAAAGAAACCTGGACACAAAGAGACCTGGACACGAGAGAGAGAGACGGACGTAGAGCTCCATGAAG
Organism: Limanda limanda; assembly: GCF_963576545.1. Classification (NCBI taxonomy): domain Eukaryota; kingdom Metazoa; phylum Chordata; class Actinopteri; order Pleuronectiformes; family Pleuronectidae; genus Limanda; species Limanda limanda. The sequence goes on along the minus strand of NC_083645.1, from coordinate 25,595,158 downwards.
GCTGAAGGCAGGAATAGATAATGGCTCCTTTAAATAAAGTTGAATCAGAAAATGGATTTCCCTACTTTGGAGATGAATCTTCTATTTCTTTACTTTACTGGAAAGTATTTTTGAAATCTCAAACAAAATAAACCTTTTCAACTGTTTCAAGGTTTGGATTTTCAAACCTTCATTGTTTGTTCTGGACCTTCAGACTTTTCAGTTTTATACGCTCCAAAATATCAGGAGTGAGCAATGGACTAATATTAAGTCCAACTAAAAGAGAAGGTCTGTATCAAACTGAAACATGGTTCGGTTTCATTTGCAGCTGGAAAACTTGAGGTTGGTGGTAGCACTACCACAATGATGTTACCATGGCAACACAGTGAACCAAATGAACTGGTTCATTAATTTTGTCTATTTAAACGTCAGAGACACTCGTCTATAAACCAATCGATGTCAAGTAGACGCAGCCCACGTAGGTGATGACGGCAGAAACCAAAACTAACCACATGAAAAGTTTCAAATACACAAAGCTTGGTTCAGATTCTCAGGTGTGAAAACTCTCTTCAAATTAAAAGAGTTTAAGCTTTTCCTGCAACAAAACAACAAGATAAAACATGGTTTTAAAGTCAGAGCTGGAGTTAATCCTGCCTGGTGCAGTTTATCTTCTGGGTTCACTTTAGCAAACAGTGTGTGTGTGTGAGTCAACAGAGTCATTAAAACCAAAGTCATTAAAACCAGTATCGACATCTGCTGCGTCAAAGTGAGAGGAACGTTGGGGGGAACCAGCTGAGAGAATCCTCGGCCTCCCAGAGGAGCGACAGCTCCGCCTGTTGCCAAACACTCGGTGACTCAACCGGCACTTAACTCGGCAGCATCTCCTCCAATTAGAAAACAAAACAAAAAAAGCCAGAAATTGCTGAAGCGGCAGAATGTGACACCGGGGACCAGAAGCAGATGTGCTGCCTGCCTGTGGATCCCGACAGCGCGGTGACACTCGAGCCAGAGCCCCCCCCGCCCCCCCCCCCCCTCTCGTGACCGGGTTGATCTGTTCAGCATCGATCACACACTTCTGTGAATGTTCTCAAGCTGGTGGCGAGCGGAGCCTCGGCCGATCCAAGCCCCTCAGTGCTGGAGAGAAAACCACAGAGTTGAGGAAGAGAGGCGCCGGTTCCAAAGAGGAGACAAGTCATCGTCTTCCTTACACACACACACACACACACACACACACACACACACAAACACACACACACACATGCACCATTCCCTTCTATTTCCCGACAGCTCAGGCTCCTCGTTGAGGCTTTCATGTTGAAAGGCCTCGGCTGGCTGCAGTACACACAGCATTAGAGAACACTTATCTCGCTTTGATGCACATGTGAAACGGGCAGTGCCCCTCGGAGCGGGCGATGGTGTTAATGTTGTCTCCCATGTAAACCACACACACACACACACACACAAACACACACACACACACACACACACACACACAGCACACACAGGACTCAGCTGATGAGGAGACCTATCGAGGGGTCTTGTGGGAGCTGAGGATGTGGGTCTATGTGCTGTACCTGCAGGAGTGAAGTGAAAACTGAGGTCACATGTGGTTTTTGATGAAGGAGACGTTGACTTTGAACCTGATCGAGGCTTCGCTCCAGGAAGACAGAGGTCGTAGACTTAAGGAGCTAAGCCAGACGTGGGTAAAGTACGGCCCACGTTTTGAAACAAACAATTTAGTAGCACTTAAATGGCACATACTTATAGCACTTTGTAGTTTTGCTTTATTTTTGAAGAAATCATACTTTCTTGATTCTTGTTGTTCTGGGTTTGAACCCTCGGGGTTGAAGCACTTATTCTAAGTCACTTTGGATAAAAGCGTCAGCTAAATTAAATTTGCCCGGGAGTTTGGTGTATAGGGCTCAAAAGGGAACATGATCTCCCTTCACTTTTTCCTTCTGTAAAATGAGAGGATCAAGGAAACGAAAGGTGGACAATGAGTGCCGAGTGTTTAACACCGAGTCGACAACAAAATACTTTTTCACTGAAGTCCAATCGAAGGCTGTATGCCTGATATGCCGAGAAACTGTCGCAGTTTTCATGGAGTACAACATCAGCCGTCACTTTGCTACGAAGCATGCTAACTACGCTAGCAAGCAGTCAACGCAAGAACGGTTGGCTGCAGCTCAGAGGTTGGCGACTAATTTACAGACTCAGCAACATTTTTTTTCACAGACAAACTGCGATTAAAGAGTCATCTACCAAGGCATGGTTTTTTGGGGGGGCATTCGAATTAGCAAAGGCTAGCAAGCCTTTCTCTGAAGACGAGTTTTGGTTAAATGGCCTTGCAGATAAGTGCTTTGCTACTTGGTAAAGGCCAAATCCTTTCATGTAATGATTTTTCCATGTCATTTATATTAGTTCACAAAAACACTCCATCAATCTGTTCCTGGCCCGGCCCCTCTGTCAAATTTTAGAACCCATTGTGGCCCGCGAGTCAAAATGTTTGCCCACCCCTGATCTAAGCTAACAAGCCCAGTAAAGAGACAGGATACCTGCTAATCACTGCTAACACAATATAATACTTATATTTAACAAACCATACGATTCCTCTGGTATGAGACCGAAAGCTTCTCCAGCAACTCGGCTCGTGTTCAGTGACGGGGATTAGCCTGTTAGCCTGTTAGCCTGTTAGCTCCGGTGACGTCACCTGTCAATCAGGCGAGAATTATGCATCATTTCAAACCTCAGTATTATTTAAAGGAGCAAAAAGCTTTAATTAACATTGGAGTGAATATTTGTACAAAATTTGAAGGAATTCCAGTGACCTCTGACCCTGTGTCATTAAAGCAAACTTACAACAAGGAATCAAAGGAACTCTTTGCCTTGATGACATCCTTTGTAGGTTCTTCTCTATAAAGCCTGTGTGGAGTTGACCAGTAATTCACCAGTGATGGTTCCCTACAGGTGGGAGGCAGCAGTGTGTTAAATAGTGACAAGTCTGCCACAAAGAAGAAGAAGAAGAAGAAGAAGAATAGTATGTCACAATAAGTGTTCAGCAGGAGATGAATGAGCAGCAGCTGATCATGGATCCACTGGAGCTGGAAACACTGAGGGCCAAGGAGAATGAAGAGAAGACCAGGAAAGAACGGCAGACGTTTAAAAACATGTTCATCCTGTACGATGACAACATTAACCAAATCATATTACTCAACAAAAAGAAACTGAAGCTGAATGAGATCTTTGCAGAACTGGAGACGGTGAAAGAAAAGTTGAAACTGAGAGAAGAGTTTTGTGAGGATTTAAAACGCAGAGTTCAACAAGTAGCAGAGGAAACAGAGAAATACAAACAGATATGCAAGTGTCTGAATCATATTTGTCTGGAGCTCAGTGAGGAACTGGCCACGATGAAACATGAGAAACGAGAAGCTGACGACGCTGAGACTCGAGAGGCAAGCGAGCGGGAAGCAGAACTCAGACAGAAGAATGAGAATCTGGCAAATGAAAACCTGGATCTGTGTGAACTGCTGCGGCAGGAGGCTCATATCAGTCTGGACCTCGATGCCCAGCTCCGTGAAGCTCAGACCACTCTGCTGGGTTTACAGACGGACTGGAGGAGCCTCCAGGAGGAGAAGATGAAGTCTGAAGCAGAGTCAGAGGTCCAGCTCCTGTTAGAGAGGCTGGAGGAGGAGGTCCGCGGCCAGGAGCCTCTGGAGGAGAAGGTCAGCGGCCAGGAGCCTCTGGAGGAGGAGGTGAGCCACCAGGAGCCTCTGGAGGAGGAGGTGAGGGGCCAGGAGCCTCTGGAGGAGGAGGTGAGCCACCAGGAGCCTCTGCAGGAGGAGGTGAGGGGCCAGGAGCCTCTGGAGGAAGAGGTGAGCCACCAGGAGCCTCTGGAGGAGGAGGTGAGCAGACAGGAGCCTCTGGAGGAGAAGGTGAGCAGCCAGGAGCCTCTGGAGGAGAAGGTGAGCAACCAGGAGCCTCTGGAGGAGGAGGTGAGCAACCAGGAGCCTCTGGAGAAGGAGGTGAGCCACCAGGAGCCTCTGGAGGAGGAGGTGAGCCACCAGGAGCCTCTGGAGGAGGAGGTGAGGGGCCAGGAGCCTCTGGAGGAGAAGGTGAGCAACCAGGAGCCTCTGGAGGAGGAGGTGAGCCACCAGGAGCCTCTGGAGGAGGAGGTGAGCAGCCAGGAGCCTCTGGAGGAGAAGGTGAGCAACCAGGAGCCTCTGCAGGAGGAGGTGAGCAGACAGGAGCCTCTGGAGGAGGAGGTGAGCAACCAGGAGACTCTGGAGGAGGAGGTGAGGGGCCAGGAGCCTCTGCGGGAGGAGGTGAGCAACCAGGAGCCTCTGGAGGAGGAGGTGAGGAGCCAGGAGCCTCTGCGGGAGGAGGTGAGCAACCAGGAGCCTCTGCGGGAGGAGGTGAGCAACCAGGAGCCTCTGGAGGAGGAGGTGAGCAACCAGGAGCCTCTGGAGGAGGAGGTGAGCAACCAGGAGCCTCAGGAGGAGGTGAGCGCTGCACCAGCACCTGCAGCTCCACAGGGGAGCTGCCAACGCACCAAGCCGTGGCCAAGAGCACCACAGAAGAAGAAGAAGAAGAGGAAGATGTCCTGGTGGAAGATGTTCACTCGTCTCTTTACTTTCCGCTGAAAACACTTCGGATCAGTTGAGGAGTCAGATGCAAACCAGACGAGAGAAAAGTGAAGAAAATGTATTTCAATGCCACCAAAATAATTCAAATGATTTCTTGTCATAAGCGAATAAATAAAGTAAAAAGTAAAATTATAAGTGCAGTTTTTAGAAAATTCCTTCTTAACTATGTTCCTCTGTCTGGTGCTGTCAGTTATTCTCAATATAAAGTAGAAACTAGCAGCAGAGAAAACATAGTTTCTACTGTTGTGATAAACCAACTGTTGAGTGTTTAAGTGTGTTAGAATAAATTGGTAAGTTAGTCAGATGTGCTACTATATTTAATATATCCAAATGTCTGCACACGTCCCTGCTGATCACTCTGAGGCTCAGAATAATCAATCCTTCTAAAAACAAGCCCTCGGTGAAGATTATTATTATTTCAGAGGAACTTTCTGTTTCGAGAAAGTCAATCACAGCGTCGATGCCGCATTCTTTTTCATAAACACAGAGGAAACTCTCGAGTCAACATGGAAATCATCTCAATGGCAATTATGTGTTTTTGATGACACGTGTTGACACAGCGGAGAGAAAACCGCGTTTGACTCGTTGAATAAGTTTAACGAGTTTCTTGGTGATTTTACGAGACTCGCTCGTGATGACTTTACTCAGCGATGTTCTTTGTGTTTTTCACGTCACGTCATTCGTAACTGAAACAACAACCATTTGCATCCGCAGGAATGACACACGTTGTGTATTTTACGAGGGGTTGATGTCAAACCCGACGTTGGCACTTAGGATATATACATTGCAATTAATCCTTAAACACATCATGAGCTCCTCTGACGTCTCGATGAAGTCCAGCAGTCGTCTGGAGAACATCCAAAAACAGCACTGGTGGAAAAAAAAGAGAATCAGGAAGACAGATTCATGTCAGGGCTCATGAGTGTTTTACATCCCAGCGCTCTGTAGAACAATGTGGCCTCTGTGTATACAAGCTGATCCCAGGCACCTACAGGGAGGCTGGTAGTGGGGTGGGTGGGTGGGGGGGCCTGAAGTATCTCAGAACCCACCAGAGGAGATAGATGCTGTGCGGTTTAATTGAATTCATCTCCTATTTACTCTGCACGCTCACTATCACTGTCAGTGTTGTTATTATCTCTGCATCAGCCGTCAGTCAACAACAGCGCCGCAGGTCCGAGCCCCCCCCCCCCACCCCCCGACCGCTTGGGGGTGACTGACCCAGATCTGGACCTGTCAGTCTACTCCGGGTTTTACGGCTCCCTGCGTTTTCTCTCGCGGCCTCCCTCTCTCTCTCCTCCCGATGACGGAGAAGATAAGCATGTTGCATTCCCGGATCACTGAGCTATGACAAAAAAAGGGTTCTGCTCAATAAGCCAGATGCAAATAATTGCATGAAAGCAATATCGGGCCGAGCGTCTCGGACGCCGCTTGATGTTTTGCTTGGCTGTGGAGCGAAGGTGGTTCGGTTACACACCCGGGTCCCGAAATGCCTTTTTAAATGTTCGGTTCAGACTGAGTGTTATTTAAAGACAGCACACGGAGAGAACACTGAATATGGAGTACCTTCAGATTTGGGAAAAGAGGAAATCTGAGCTGGAAGGTGGCTATTTTTAAAAATAGCCAATGCTTACATGCATTTAAAGCAGCTTTCAGACTTGCTCTCAACTCCTTAGAACATTATCTGGAGGGGCGGCATGTGAGAAATGTCTGAGTCAGTGTCTGCAGAACTTTTATGGAACTTTTGTTGAGTGTGAGGAACTGGGAAACGTCACAGGAAGCAAACGGATGTAACATGCAACCAATGCTACTGTGAAATAAACTCAAATTCAAGAACAAAACAAATAAAATAATGAGGAAGAGACGTCACATAAAAGACGAGACTTCACGTGAATCAGTCGCTCACCTTCACAGGAAATAACGCTTCTACAGCTGCATGTAAATAAATACTTTTTTTTTATTCTGTTATTGGCTTTTTACAGGTACAAAGCATACAGCATGTTATAGTTTTATCAAAAGTGGAAAATACTGATGTTACATACGTAACAAATGTAAAAAATAAGTCTTCAATCTTACTTTCCCCGAAAGTAAGGACATACATTTTCAGCATATGAAAATATCCATAAAAACACAGCTTAAGTAATTTTAAGTTAATAAACAGTACAAAAATGTAGAAACCATACAAATGTCAAAATAATGGACGAAGACACCAACAACAAATGACTCCATGATTTCTCATGAATTAAAAAAATGTACACAAGGTTCATAGTGTTTTTTAGTTGGGGTCATGTTTATACGATCATCATCATCATCATACATCATCATCTTCATCATCATCGTCGTCATGGTTACTTGGCTTTGTCAGAAAATGCAAATCTGTGACACACAGCTCTCCAACAGTTCCCCAGAAACACACAAACGTCTTCTTCTACTCGACTCAGGACGCAAACACAAAAGAGGAAGCGTCCACCACCCCCCCGCCCCCCCCCCCAGTACTGAAATCCTCAAATGTCTGTAAGGCAGGAGACTTCATCAACCCTCCGTCTTGGAGCGTTTAGCCAGTGTCCTGTCTGTAACAGGTGCAGTCAGACCAAATACACACATGCTTCGTTTCAAGCTAATTGAAAATTGAACCCCCTAAAAAGACAGACACCGGGAGTTTTGGGGAATTTTTTCTTCCTGTGAGTGTTAATGTAATCTCCACCTCCCCATCGCTCAGCTGTGGATGTGACAGGCGTGTTCTTGGAGAGGAGAGGCCGTGTTGGTAACGCAGAACAGAAACGTTTGATCAAGATAACGTGAATGGAGCTCTGCAGTCGCTAAATTGGATTCAGACGTTGGGATTTAGTTTTTCTGAGCCGAGCGGCGTCACTGGATCCGTGGTCACGAGCCCCGGAGAGGAAAGCACGATTGTACAGTCGAGTTCGGACCGAGAAGAAACTGGTAAACTATTCCAAGGTGGATAACGACAAAATCTGTCGCGTTACAGGTGCTGTGTTTCTGCCTTACTGCATTGAAAGTCGTCTTATTATTTCTGAATAATGTAAAAAAAAAACAAAAAAACATGGAGTCCAACGCTCTCTTGAAATGTACAGTCTTCCTTTTTTCTTGTTTCTTTTTTCAAATGGAGAACGTCACCATATTGTACATCATAATAAATAGTCTCATACATATTGCTCAGCTTCTCCTTCGTTTAAAATGGTCACTGAACCGTCGCCACTGTTCATTTCAATGTCTTTCGCCGCCGCGTTCTCGGGAAGCAAAGCTAGGTCCTTGAACACGTCGACGTAATGTCCGAAGCCGGGACCCCAGTTCAACAGATTGTCCCAGTTGAAGCCCCCGGCCTGCTGGCCCAGTTTGTGGGGCAGGGTGTAGTGCTGCTCGCCGGGGGGCATCTGGGAAACGCCCGGCCCTCCCTCCGCCCTCCGACTCGAGTAACGCCGCTGCTTCAGCCGCCCGCCGTAGTCCTCGTCGTCGGCGTCCGACTCGTTGACTTGTGAGAGCTTGGGCACGCGGGAGTTGTAGGAAACCGGTTTGTCCCGGTCGTACTCCATCTCCGAGCAGGTGAAGGAGTCGTGAGAGTCACTTTCTGAAGAGGACTCGGGGGCCGGGAGGCCGTCGGCCGGGTTGCGGACCCTCGACAGCGGCCGGCGGCAGTCCTCCTCCGAGCTGGAGCGCCCGTGGTCGGCGCTGCAGATGCTGGGGTTGCGTGGGCGTGGCGTATTCAGACGCTCCACTTCCTCGATGGAGAGCCCCACGGGTGGTCCGGTCTCCAGGGGGATCTGCTCGATCGGCTGCTTCAGCCGGCTGCCCGGCCGGGACGTGTGGCCGTGGCTCGCCATGGTCTGCGGACTCTTGCTCCGCCTCCCCAGCCGGGTGGCGTAGTTGAACATGGGCGGCGGCTGGCACATGTCGTTGTGCAGATCCAGCGGGCTGCCGTCCCGGCGAGCCAGGTTGAGTTCTCTGGTTGGCGTGTTCCGGTAAAAGGACGAGGGCTTGTTGAACGGGGCGGGGGAGTGTCTGGACAGAGGGTTGGGGGTGGGGCATGCAGAGTGGGAGTGGCTGAGCGGCGTGGACCTCAGCGCTTGCGTGTACTGCGGCTGGTAGGTGTAGCTGGTGGCGCCGAGCGGTAAGGGCGACTGTCTGGCGAAGCCCAGTGGGCTGTGTCTCTGGATGGAAAACTTGGGGGTGTGGCTACGGAACTGTTTGTAGTGCTGGATGATGTCAGCGTCCGACGGAGCGATGCTGCTGGCGTTGTCGATGTCGTAATGTTCGATGTCCGCCTCGGGGCCGTTGCAGGGGGCGCACGGCGCGCTCGGCACCGTCTCGTTGTTGTGGGAAATGTCTGTTTCATCGTAGATCAGGTACGGGTTCTCCCGCTCGATGATGTCCGGTTTGGGGTTCCCTTCCGGCTGCTTCCGTACCGTCATGTCGTCTCCGTACGGCGGGATGTTGTCTGGGTCGTCGAACGCCACGTTCTCACTCCCCTTCTTCTTCTTCTTCTTCTTCTTCTCCTTGGGCTTCTTCTCCTTGGGTTCCTTTGGCACTTTGGTCCGGTTGCGGCCCCGGCAGTGGTTGCACAGGATCAGGCTGAGGACCACCAGGGCGAGGACGGTGGCGCAGCTGCCGACGATGGCGGGCACCGCCCAGATGGGGAGGACCATGGTGGCCGCCGTGGGGTTCGGGCTGCACACAAAGCCGCCGTTGTTGGCTGTTTTGCAGACGGTACCCTGAGGACACTGGACACCCAGACAGGCCACCAGGGTCTCACACGTCCTTCCTGTGTAGAACTCGGAGCAGACGCAGGTGTAACCCGAGTGGGGATCCGGCACACAGCTGCCGTGGTTCTGGCAGGGATTGGAGGTGCAGTCGCCGGGCGGGACGCACTGGTACGTGTACCACTGGTTCACGCACATCAGGCCGTCCCAGCACGGACTGCTCTCACACAGGTTGGGACCTCTGCAGCCGATCTTGACCGACGAGCTGGTCTTGGTCAAGGTCACCAGGCTGTGGTCTCCGGTGAACGGCAGGTTCTCCCGGTTGTACTTCACGTAGGCCAAGCAGCCATCGAACCCTGCGGAGGAATGAGAGAGAGAGAGAGAACTGGGTCAAACAAATGAGAAGCGGCCGACAGCAGCTAACAAGGACATAACAGTGGCCTGGGGGGGGGGGGGGAATCTTTCCCAAATTGATGGGTTTTCAAAATTTCTGCCAAGGTTGGAACGCTCCCCTGAAAATAAGGAACTGGGAGTTATAATCAGGGCTGAAGGAATTTTGTTTAGACGGGTAATTGGTTCAAGATTCGGACAAAAAAAAAAATAACAAGAGAAATTTCCTTGTAGAAAAGCACCTCTGCAAAAGAAAAAATCATTTTTAAAAAAAAATGGGTCGCATCTATCAGTGGCCAATTTGAGAGGAGAAATATGATTTTCGTTTCTCAAACAGAGAATCTATCGTCGGTGCCATTATAGCTCGGAGACACACATCTGGGTCGAGTGAGCGTCTCTGTGTCTAATTCAATCCTTCGCTCTGCGGATCGCCTCACAGCGCTGCCTCACCGATGTAAATAGATTTTATTGAATTTATCCCGGTGCAGATTAAATCCATTCGTGTCTTTTCATTAGCTCTTGAGAAAAGTGAGTACACAAGAGCACAGGAGGGTTGAGCCTGCGTGCTCCGGAGATGTTTGTTTAGAAACGTGCCCGGGTGCTCCTCGTGTAAAACAGGTCGAGAAATCCTTCAAATTGCTCATTTTTACCTTATTAGTCCATAGTATCGGGTTAGACTCCCCCCCTCCTCCTCCCCCTCCTGAATCTCTGCAGTTTACTGTGCTTTACGAGCTCCCTGTGGAAACCGTCTCCTTCACCTTCTGCAAACTGTTCTCAACTCACATTTCAGGACATCACGTCGGTGATTTAGCTCTAAACTATGACGAGAGGCTGGAAAAGAGACGATTAAAACGAGTCCTCAAAGGCAGCGGCTCCGAGACGAAGCCAGATTAAACGAACTTTCTGTTTTGTGTGCGCGGACGATTCTCTGATGAAGAAACATTTACTCAACTGCTGTAAAATTCAAAGCAGGTAAATCTCAGCAGCGTCCAACAGACACGGACTTCCAGCCGGTTTAATGGAGTCGTGCTGGACGGACACCAAAACAGGGTCAGCAGTTTAAGCTGCAGACTATTAATTCGTTTGTGGGGAAGGAGTAAAGAAAAAAAAAAGAGAAAAGGGGGTTGTAGAGGATTTATAAGGGCTCACAGGATCCTGAGAGCCGTGTCTCACATGTGCTCTGTATGTGAGCGTGCAGAGGAGGTTTCCATAACATGTGAAAACCGCTGCGTGGGTAATTTACAGCGGGTGAGGAGTGGGTGAGTTTCTTGGTCGGATGCCAGACTGTGAGAGATTCAGCATGTGTGTTTGACACGGCACGTAAATACACATGTTCGTCCACACATACAAACACGTGTGTTAATATACTGCACGTTCATGTTTTTAGAGAGAGCAATGTTTTTTAACCCCTCGGACCTCTGGTGTTATTTTAATTCGTTTTACAGAATGTCTGCGTCCAAACATAGGAAAGTAATTGTGTGTTTATGTGGTTTTTGGAATAATTGGAAAAGTGAGTTCCTGGCTGAGAAAGTTTTATACGTCCACACAGATGAACAGTTTATGAAATGTTATGTTTTCATGACTAAACCAACCAGGAGAACGTCTGTTTTGCAACATATCTGCATGAGTGTGGACAGGGTGTTAAATATGACAGAGTTCTTGTTAAAACTCGGGTAAAAAACCCTAAAATGACGTTTAGATCATCATTAGACTCGTGTCTGATGAAAGTCATGATAATGAAGTTCTTTATGGGTCTTTATGCTCTCCCACCACATACGTTACATGCTCCACATGACGTTAAGTGGATCATTTGATCACAGTTTGTAATTTCTTTGGACGGAGAAAATCTCTGTTGTGAAATCTTCGTGTCTGGAGCAGACAGGGATTAAAGGGGGGGGGGGGGGGGTTTGCTCATAGGCTCCTCAGTTGTGGTAATGATGGAGTGGAAAACTGCTCTTTCACCTCCTCTGCCAAGACTCATCCTCCCAGTCTGCGATCAACCTGGAGATCCTCCACTCCCAGGGCAAGAAGCTAAAGTTCTTAACACTCGGTTGGAGACAGAAACACCTTCCAGCCTCACCTGCTCCGGTTTTCTGCTGCGCCGGTCCGGGTGGGATCCCTCCCAGAGAGAAGGTCACGACCCCGAGACCTCCGAAGTCCTGCGTGGGATGCTGGATGACCCGGGGGTGGCCGTTGTCCACCTGCAGCACGGTGGTGGAGCCGTTCTTCACCAGCTGCAGCGTGTGCCACTGGCCGTCGGACAGCAGCGCGTCGCCCACCGTCCGCTCCACCTTCCCCCCCACGCCGGCGTCTGAGATGTACTGGAGGTTTCCGTTCCTCAGCTGCAGGAGAGAGAGAACAGAGAGACGGAGGTGTGAGAGCAGTGGTCACCAGTCAGATGAGAAACATTTTACTGGGTGAAAACAGACAGAATGAGCAGGGGATCAGTTATTTTGTGATTTTAATTAGGGTTGCAAAGGGGTGGAAACTTTCCGGTAAATTTCCGGAAACTTTCTGGAAACTTTCCATGGGAAGTTAAGCTCGGGATTTAGCAATAAAAACATCATTCAAAACTCTATTTTAAAGATGTATGGAATGCAGCACTGATTGAGGATTGTTCATCTGTTCATGTAGCCTATTTCCATTCATTTATCCGTATTATACGATTCCAATAGTTTGGCTAACTATTTATATCTCTGGCATTGCATTAGTGTTTTTTTAACAAACTTTTTTCTCATCTTATTCTACAGAACAATGCCACGTGCACTCTCTCATGTGTGGAGACATTTCACCACATCCAATGTAGAAGGAAAGGCTGTGTACATTTGAAAATACTGTGCAAAGACCTATGTTAAGAATGACACAACGATGCAGAAGCATAAAGTCAAGTGCCCAAAGTTTCCTCAGGGCTCAAATCAGCCTATGACACAACAAAATGTTTATATTTATGTCTGTATATGACAAGGTAAATACAGTTAGTATAAATTACCCACAACATTTCCAGTTTATTCCCGTTAATTCCCGTATATTCCCGTTAATTCCCGTTAATTCCCATGGAAAGTTTCCAACTTTGAATAATCCCATGAATTTTGCAACCCTAGATATAATATGTATCAGTGATAATAGAAGGGATTGACAGCATCTATCTCTGCTAATACACATATCAGTCAGCAGATCAATGATGACACAGACTGGAAACATCAACAAATAATAAATAATATTCTTTGTGGAGCAAAATTCAGTTTTTCTGATCAGTGGATGTTCTTGTCAGCGTCTGTGACGAGTGACGAGAGGAAACCTTCACTTCGCTTTCCACAGAAACCAACCACTCGCTTTCTGAATCTGCTGCTGAGGTCAGAGACTGAAAAGAAAAATGCAGCTCGACGCTCGTGAATCTTTCCCCCAGCGAGACACACGGCACTAAATCATGTTCTCACAACTCGTGTGTGTGTCTGTGTGTGTGTGTGTGTGTAGATCAGAAACTTGTTGACGACAAATTCACAGAGACAAATCTAAACACCCACTGGAGGAGGAGGAGCCTCTCCAGAAAAGGAAGCACGGATCTCCATCTTTAAAAGAAATTAATCAGGCTCACTTTTGCAATTGGGCAACAAACGTGCGGTTTACACGTGTATGATAATCTCCTGTGTGCACCCCCCCTCCACGCCGGTGGAAAAGTAATCCCCACCCCCCCCTCCCTTTCAAAGACCCCCAAAAAATCAGCAATGATAAGTCGCTTCCGGAAGAAATGATTTAAAATGGGAAAAGCAGAAAGTCCCCCAAGTCCAAGAATACCGAGAGCGCTAAACCTGGAAAACCAATCATGGAGGTTTTATCTATTAAACATCTTGTTTTTTTTTTTTCATATCTCAGTATATATAGTTTTCTCCCGCTCAACATATGTACACATGCACGGTGCGTTCCCCCCCGACACTTGGACTCGGGACTCGTCTGGAGGATTCAGGAAGCTGTGATGGTGATTTGATGAGCACCAGAAGCTGCTCGGAGCTGGAAACCTCCCCCCCCCCCCCCAAATAATAAAAAATAGAAAAATCATCATAAGCGAGAATGTTTGATAGGGAAACGACAACAATGTGGGAAGGGGTTGGTGGTGGTGGAGGGGGGAGGGGAGGGGGAGGGTCTAAGAGGAAAATTAAAGAGGATGAATGAGACTCTTTGGTCAGATGCCCAGGATCTATCAGAGCAAGGGGTGGGGGTGGGGGGGTGAGGGAGGAGAAGAAAGAGGAATGGGACGACTGGGAGGAGGATGAGACACAGTTTGCTTATAGAGAGAGGGGGGGGGCAATCTAAGTAGACAGCGTCCAGATATGCAGACGTGTTTGTTCTCAATCCACTGATTACAACTTACATACTTATTCACAACGTCATCGTTTTTATGATTCGCTGAAATATACGTGAGAGTTCAGCGTAATGCATTATGGGAAATGTAGTTTGTTGTTCCTCATCATCCTCATTCTATTGAAGCAGATTACAGCTTTTTTTTTTTTTTTTTTACAGAGTTTTATTAACAAGCTTATTCACAACGTCATAGTTTTATGATTCTGTGAAATACACGTGAGAGTTCAGCATAATGCATTATGGGAAATGTAGTTTGTTGTTCCTCATCCTCCTCATTCTATTGAAGCAGATTGCAGCTTTTTTTGTTTTTTTACAGAGTTTTATTAACAAGCTTATTCACAACGTCATAGTTTTTATGATTCTGTGAAATACATGTGAGAGTTCAGCATAATGCATTATGGGAAATGTAGTTTGTTGTTCCTCATCCTCCTCATTCTATTGAAGCAGATTACAGCTTTTTTTTTTTTTTTTTTACAGAGTTTTATTAACGAGCTTATTCACAACGTCATAGTTTTTATGATTCGCTGAAATACACGTGACACTTCAGCGTAATGCATTATGGGAAATGTAGTTTTTTCCCCCCATCATCCTCATTCTATTGAAGCTGATTACAGCTTTTATTGTTTTTTACAGAGTTTTATTAACGAGCTTATTCACAACGTCATAGTTTTTATGATTCTGTGAAATACATGTGAGAGTTCAGCGTAATGCATTATGGGAAATGTAGTTTTTTACCCTCATCATCCTCATTCTATTGAAGCCGATTACAGCTTCTTCCTAGAGTTTTATTAACGAGCTGCTTGACGTGCATTATCACTGAAATGCATTCAGCTGCAGAACAGTCTGTTCCCTGTCTGCACAAACAGGAATATTAAATCAAGTCCTGGCCTTTTATTTTGAAATGCACCACATGTTCCTCTGTGTGCTTCTCTCTCTCTCACCTTCACGGTGGTGTAGTTGCTGCTCTCCTGCACGTGCAGCAGCGTGCCACTCTTGCCGCGCGTCCTGAACTTCACCTCCAGGCTGCTGGGCCCGGTCGGGTCCGGGTCAGAGGTCGAGCTCTGCAGCGCCTGGCGGAGCAGGAGGTCGCGCTTGGGGCCGGACTTCAGGGAGTAGTCCAGCCGGCCGGTGCCGTCCAGCGACAGGGCCGTGTCCGCCGACATGTCTGCGGGAGAGAGATAGAGAAGCTCCTCAATCCAGCTCGGACTCAAGTCTTCAGAAGACAACTTTATAAAAAATATTAAATCTTTCCACTGCTGCTGCAGAGACGAGTCCAAATGACTTTCCTCTAATCTGACTTCCATAACCTCGAATGGGGTTTTAACATTCTCACTAAAGATCTGTTTAGAGCTGAGACATGCAGGTCAATCCCCGGGGGGGGGGGGCGGCCTGTGTGCCCTTGAGCAAGAACATGAATGTTCACCTTTACTGCTGTATAAACATGATTGGTGAGGAATTTTAATAACTTGACCTAAATACCATCAGCCTGAGAGTAAACAGAGAAGAATCCACAGTGGGTTGTTACAGAAGTTCCCAGATCGCCTCAGTAATGATCTTTAGTTTCTAGAAGTAATGTCATGAAATTGATTAATGGTAATAATTTGCTCTTGAACCTTGGAAACAGTGTTTTTCTCATCAATTATTTAAACTGTGGCGACTAATGTTTCCTGCCTCAGTTTCATAATGACCCAAAACTATATTATAACACTCCTCATATGAATATGTTTGAAGCACTTTTTCTCTGTGCTTTCTAACGCTACCGACCACAAGGTTTTTACAATCCCATAGTCAGACCTCATAGTTTCAGCTGCAGGTGTCATGTGTCATGCAGTTTTCTCTCTCACTTGAGAACTTGTATTTCACTTTCTAGTACCTGTCACTCGGCATCTGTGGCACGTGAGCGAAATAATTGTGCACGTGACAGATCCCGGCGCTATTGATTGAATTCATTTGGTGGGAAACGCCGCAGCATCTAAAAACGTGTAACTTCTCTCATGTCTGTATATTTAAAAACACAAAAGCTTTAAAAAATAAAGCCCAGACTCCAGCAGTTGTGGCCCATAGATATATCTAAAGACTAGATGTCGCGTTCGACGGAGCCGGACGTCACCACATGGCGGCCATATTGCTAGAGTCAGCTCGCTCACCCTTAACATTGTGTTGTAGTGGTACGTACTTTTTAAATAACCATAACCTGCTCAATTTTCAACCGATTTTAATCATTTTTATAACCGATGTAGTTATGACACTGCATAAATTATTCAATTTTTTAGTAAATAACATAATTATTCACAAGTATGCAGTGTAAATGGTAATGGATTTGTATTTATATAGCGCTTTTCTAGTCTGGTGAAGACCACTCAAAGCGCTTTACAGTACAGTTTCACATTCACCCATTCACACACACATTCATACAGTGCATCTACTTGCAGCACTTTGTTATTCTATGGGGGGCTATTGAGGGTTCAGCATCTTGCCCAAGGACACTTCGGCATGCAGATGGTTCAGACTGGGGATCGAACCGCCGACCTTCAGGTTGGAGGACGACCACTCTACCCCTCAGCCACAGCCGCCCATGTCATATCTACATCTCTGACGTTTATAACAAACCTAACCATTTAAAAATCGGTTGAAAATTGAGCAAGTTATGGTTATTTACCACTACCAACACAATGTTATGGGTGAGCGAGCTGCCTCTGGCAAGATGGCCGCCATGTGCGGACGTTCATCACCGTTGGCCGGCAACGCAGACGAGACATCTAGTCTTTATATATATATCTATGGTGTGGCCTACATGAAGCTGCATGGTGCAGTTTGATGATTCACGGGGAAGCATCATAAATAATCATGATGGACTATTCTTAAACAAGTGCCACCTCAGCACCACAGAGGCGCTGGTACTTACATTTCTCACAGAACTTGCCGGTGAACCCGTCCACACACTGGCACTGCTGCCAGGACCAGTGGTCCAGGCAGGTTCCCCCGTGTCGGCAGGGGCTGGCGGTGCAGGCTCCTTCCAGTCTCGGACACCTAGCGACACACAAAGTGACAATCAGACACTCGGTTTGACAAGTCAGCCGCACACTCGGCAGCCAGGGGGGTCCGAGGAAAGAGAAGCTGGGAGCAGATGAGCTGTGATTTCTCTCCCTATACAACGAATCCCCCATAAAGACCCCCAGAGAATTAGCATATTAAAAGATCTGTCCGAGCCTCACTATTCAGCAGCAGGACAGAAAGAAGTACAAAAAAAAAAAAAAAATCTCTGCATTTCTGCGATTTGGTTTCCCTCGTCAGAAAAATCTGCCATTTGTGTTTAAAAAAACATCTTTTTAAGAACTCTGTGGAGGGTTTGAGAGTGTGAACAGATGTCCCACAGCGAGAGGGGACGAGGTTAGAGAAGACGGACAGATGAGGCCGGGGGGGGTGAAAGGAGGGCAGAGGAGGGGGCGGGGCTTGGGGGGAGGAGGGGTGGGTGCCGACCTGTCAAGGATGCCACGCGATGCCAGCGCCTGACTCGGCTCCAGCGGGCGCCCGTTGACGGCGAACTCCATGATGCAGCCGACAAAGTCGTGGGTGGCGATCTGACCGCGCCGATGAAGGACGGGTTCTATTGACCTGACGCCTCCCACCGAGAGTCTGTTGGGCTGCACGTCCAGGATCCTACACACACACACACACACACACAGACACACACACAGACAGACACACACACAGAGGAACAGAAGCACACAAAGACTTGAACAGAGGGACAAAAGTACATGTACAGAAATCCACATGCTGCACATGCAGGTATTCAGAGCCACACACACACACACACACACACACGCACACACATACACACACACACACACACACACACACACACGTCTCCAACAGAACGACACTGCGGGTCAGTGAGTTTCACAATAACATGGTCCCGGGACAATTACTGAATAAACCCTCTGCAGACCTTTCTGGCCCTCTCCCGTCTGCTGGATCGATCTGTCTCACACACACACTCACACACACACACACACACACACACACACACACACACACACACGCACACAGACGCTCAAACACACAAAAAACACATGCTCAGTCTCAGGTTCTCGCCCCACAAGGCCTGGCTCGGATCAGCCTGTGCATTAAAGCTGTGACCGTCCGGTAACTTAACGACACTTTACATCACGTGTCGTATATTTGAAAACACACAACTTCAATTTGACTCTGATTTTGTCATATAACCAAAAGAATATGTACAAGAATTCAATTTTGTGAACAATTTGTTTTTCCTCCAGACACAATAAAGTCCACGAGCTCCTCCTCCACGAATCTGCATTTGATTTTGTGGTGTTCTTTATTCTATATATAGTGTCAAACTTAAAATAACACTGTATTGAACAGATTCATTCCACCCTGTTGTAAGTCAAAGGAACATTTAAACCTGGAGGGAATATTCGTTTTTACAAGCTTTTCTGGGGTTTAGAGCAGATTTCCGTCTCATTGGATGAGTCAAACTCAGTTGGAGGAACTTTCAGAAACTGTTTCCCAAACTGGGATGAAAAAAACCACAGTGTTTGGTTTGAGCTGTCAAACGAGTCGACATGCAACAGGTCAGAAGGAGACGCTGCTTCTCTCCGGGGCCGAGAGGGTCGAACGTCTCTGTTTCTATGTTTTCTAACAAGAAAATACTTCAGGTGATTGTGTTGTTGATTCACTGCACAAAGAGGATTGTTGTCGGGTCATTGTGAAAAGCAACAGCTGAAGGAAATTAGACAAATATGTTCAGAGCAGGTATAAAAAATAAAAATCTATCAGCCTTGTATTATTTTCCATTATTTTGCAGGACATGGAAAATGTGCATTTTTATTTTTCCAGACCTTGGAAAAGAAACTGTCAACAGTCTTTTAGTTAGTGTGTGTGTGTGTGTGTGTGTGTGTGTGTGTGTGTGTGTGTGTGTGTGTGTGTGTGTGTGTGTGTGTGTGTGTGGATGTGATGTTCTTACCAGTCCGTGTGCACTGCCACGTTGCTCACAGCACAGTAGCCTGGTTCCTGGTCTTCACCACACAGGTCCACAGTCAGAGACGCAGCCTGCACGAGGACACAAATACACACAGAGATACAGTTTGTGTGATTTTAACAGATGTAATGTTCCTGTACCTCCGTCTATTGTGGTTTTGGGATAATTATTGAAATTCTTGAATAGACATCTCATTGGTTTGTGTCACTGTAAGTGAATGGAGCCAAATACGACGTGTCCTTGTGGTTCTGCAGCAAAGAAACCACGTCATCGTTTTAAATCTTAGTTTCTACATGTCCACACGACAACTCAGCCCCAGACTGTGGAGTAGTGACGATGCTAAAGGCGTAGACATAGCTACACTGCTCCAAACTGCCCATTGCTGCGTGTTAATGCCTAATACTGAAGTCAGGAAACAGTACAGGATCTTAAAAAACCATCAAAAGCCTATTGTTTGCAACATGATTGTCGTCTTAACAGAACTTCATTGTGTGCAGATCTGAAACCTCTTCTCACGGACTGTGGACATAACTTTCTCTCCAGGGTTCTGGTTCCACCCAGTCATTCCTCACTGAGCGTTTGTGGAACTAAGTCATGTTCAAAGGTTGGTGTGAGTTTCGTGCGCCACAAGGCACGGAGGCCAATTATTTTTCATCATTCCCTCCCAGTGGTTGATGGGCGAGTGGCATAAAAAACGCCATAGATTACAGCAAACAGTTCCTACTTCCCGGTAATGGCACTAAATCTTTTGCCCAGATGTGGGTTATTCTCATATTCCCTCCCTCTCTCCCTCCCTCTCTCTCTCCCTCCTCCCTCCCTCTCTCTCTCCCTTTGCCCTGAGAGCGAACGACCTTATGAGGAAGAAAAGAAATGAGCTGCGAGGGAAACTGTCCGGAGAAAAGTGTGTGAAAGTGTTGAAAAACCTCCACCTCTCTCGGATGTTAAGTAAACACGGACCACACCGGCTCGGAGCTCATACACAAACCATCCAGAGGAGCTCGACACAACCACACACACACACAGAAACACACACATAGACTTTGTGTTGACTTCCATTCATTGTGCACAGCCTAACTTAAACCCTAACCCATAAAACCTTGACCATGACCATTTGATGCCTCACCACCAGTCGGACTTGATTGTGATACCGTGGCCATCGCACTGCGAACCACGCAGAGATTTATAATGCTTGATCGAGCAAGACGGGACAAAAATCAGCTGAATAGAAAAACTAAATTTCATGTTTTATGCCAGGACTAGCAGCAGGAAGTCTGTTTTTTTTTAAATCCCAGTCTGTCCCTGGACTTTAACCACAACTCACAAGTAACCGCTTACCTTAACCAGGGATTAGAAAATATGTTAGGCCTTATTAGTACCGAGCTCTTGTCCTCATGAGGTCTCACAAGCAGGAAAGGATCCTAAAGAGCAACAACGAGTACACTCCCTCCCTCACATTAGTCCGAGTCCGACACAAGTACACGCACTCAGACCCATATCTGAATAAAACGCACAAACCACGCAAACACAACGAGAACAGGACTCGTTCTCCCCCAACACATTCGTGACTCCCACTGAGGAACCGTAAAGAACCGCATGAACATTCCATTAGAGTTTGGATCTGCGATCAAAGTCCGTGCCATCAAGCCGCTCGTACGCTGCCATTCACCGTCAAATATTTCTCTAGAGAAAATAAAAACACTTAGGAAATGACTGTTTTGTGGGGTTTTTTGTATTTGGAGAATCCTGAAGGGGGAAATGTGACGTAAGCGGCGGATCACAGTTTGCGTGTCCGTGACCGATGTGACAGAGCGGCCGTGGCATCGCCCTCAGTCGTGGTTCAGGCGCTGAGTCGCTGCTGGTTGGACGTTTATTTTCTGCTTGTTTCTGGGACGAATAATTCAGATGATCAGAAGCCGGGTGATTAGTCGCCGACGCTCGTGAGTTCCAGAGAAGCTGCATCTGCAAACCTCGTTCTCAGAATTAAATCTGTTATTTCTTCTCGCTCAGCTTTTTCCTGGACGCTCCCAGCTGGGATCTCTTCATGTCACAGGGTCTCGCTATTTCTTATTTATACGACCTCGGCCTCAACACTGACTCTATGCAGATGAATGGAATTTTAAGTTGTCCCCCCTGACATGCTAACACTATTAATGTGACTAAAAAACATAGGGAAGAAGCAGACCAGTGCATGACCATGTCTGAGGCTTTCCACCTGAACGCTGCAGTAAACAAATGGATTCCAACAGCCAGGTTTGTGATGTCACAAAACTAAGAAACCAGGTCTGTGAGAAAATGAGGCCAAGAGGGGAAAACCATGATGCACGACATGACGATATTTATTCCATTTCTACATTTTAACCTCTGATATCCAACAGGACTCAAATCTCTGCAGTGTGACTATCTCATCTTCTATTTCTTTTTCTCAAGTGACAGCTTTTCTAGATGAATCTTGACAATATCAACATTTTCTGATCTTAGGTAATAGATTACTTTACACTCCATGTTGGCAAACAGATGCAGTTTTGTGACTCGACCCTGAGACCCTGGTGCTGGCAATTTCCATTCCAGTTACTGTCACAGACCAAATGATGCAGATGGTGAAGCTGATCACGCCGATCGGAACAGGATCCGTGAACCTCGGCTCCCTCTGATTTCTTGGATCTCTCCCGATGAAACAGTGCATGACCGTGTCTCTTTCCGCTTTGGACGTTAACTCAGGACTCGGGCACGAGAACTGAGAACAGACTCTGGCCACTGAAATAACCCAAAGCACCTTCTACAAACACCGTGGATCAGGTTCACGTCCGCCTCACTTACATGCAGACAGACTCACAGGCTCTCTTCCTGATCTCTGCTCCTTTCCATCCAGTCACTCTGCGCCATTATCAAAACGGATAATTTTTAACGATTTTACCAGCTTCCTCTGAAAGTTCCCAGCACACGGGGAGAAATGACAGATTTGAAGTCCAGCAGGAGAACTATTTCACAAAAGGTCTGACAGGGCCCGGTTGGTTTTTTTTCCAGCTCTCTCCCTGCCACTGAGCTGCTGGCAGCGTGAAGCCTCTCATTCAGAGACAGAAACTCAACCTTCAGGGTCATTTTGGATCCTCTCATTGTACATCACAACGGGCAATCAAATATAATTACAAAGCTTTCAAACCATAAACTGAGCTCCCCATGGTTTGGGGGGAGTTTAATTATCATCTGATGGTGAAAGAAAAAGGATATAACGCCAAATTTGGAATAAAACAGCTTTCTGGAATAAAATGCAGCTATTGAATGTGCAGATCACCTTCTCAGTCCACACCCTGTGGTTTCCCTCAGATTGTCCTCAATGCTTATGCTCCTATAACCTTTAGAATGACTAAGCCACTCAGTGAAGACTTTTGAAATGATGCATGATGAAAAACACTTAACATATGAGCTAATTTCTGCAATAAAAACAGGCGTTCTTACCATCCCAGCCCTCCTGGCGATGACCGTGTGGAACTGCCCATCTGCAACTTTTATCATGGTCATGAGTTTATAAGTTCCGCTGCCGAGGTTGAAGGAGAAGCGCATCCGTCCCTCGAAGATCTCCAGCGCCAGGAACTCGGCCTTGTCTCCGGTCTGGTTATCGTGGTTGTACATGAGCAGCGCGTTGCTCTGCAGGGTCGCAAACTTAATATATATGTAGTTATTGTTGGGATCCAGGGAGGGAAACTCCATGTAGGAGAGCTCCTCGAAGCCGTAGCTGTTCAGCTCACAGTGCTTTCCGAAAACCCCTGAGGATAAAAACAGACCGGCGGAGGAATCAGAGGAAGCCAATGAATGATTCACGGTGCTGCAGCGATAAAAATATCTGCCGATAAACTGGAGTCTCTACTGAGCAACATTATGTGTTCTGTAATTAGATGTAAGAAAGCAGATATCACGGCTTTGTCACTGCAGTCAGATAATACTAATCTGGCATGTCAGAAAAGTTTAAAACTTCTCATTAAAGACAGAAACAATACAAAGCATGAAATATGGAGACACTAAATGAAATGGGCACATTTGCTTATGAAATCATGGGGTAATGTTCTTTTCTTTAGGGAGGTTTCACATGTGAAAATGTTCAATTCTGCACAGCTCACTAATTCCCTACGAAAGTTTCCGACCATTACTTACCGAACGCACAGTGACAGTAATATCCATCCACCCGATTCTGACAGGACCCACCATTAAAACATGGGTTACACTCACAGTGATTGATGATGGAGTCACACGTTTTGCCTGAATTCACAAAACAACACAAATTAAAATGGATGGGGTGGCAGACAACACAGACTAACGCCCCGAGGGGAACACAGTTCACTTGCAGGGTTTTCATCACCTCAGAGCTGCAAAAAAAACACACAACTGTGCTCGAACAAATGAGTTCATCTTGTTTGGAGCCTTTGTGTCTTATTTTTGCTCAAACAACCATTGACACACATGAGCTGAAGGTGTAGTTTCACCTGTTTTACTGCAACTTCACTTATTCTAAACACTTCTTGAAATCAGAGAAGCTATTTTGGAACGTTTTGGATCACTCTGTCAGACGATGACATCATTTGATCCAAAGCAACATCTTGAAACTTTCAGAGGGAAATGATCTCACTCGATTGGCAAAATCTTCCAACTAAGAATAATCAGATTTAAAAAAAGTCATTGCAAAATCAAATTAGGTTTAGGAAATGTTTGTCTTTTTTGCAGTGCAGAGAGGAAAACAATAATGAATGTGGATGGTCATCAAATAATACAATGAATGAGTTTAACATGATCAGTGATACAAAAAACAAGAGGCTTGGGTATGAAAATACATATTTCAGGCTTGGAACAATGAAAAAAAAATGAAAGGAGACATATTCTGGTCAGATTCAGGTTCATAATCTTAATTAGTGTCGTCACTTGAAGTGTTAATGTTCTCCAATGTTAAGAAAACTATGCAAATACGGATCGTGACATGACATCATCATGCCCTAGAAATCGTGTTTCCTCCCTTTGCCATAAAATTTGAGCTTTTTAACTTTGCTGAAAGCTTTTATAACAAACTGGAGGGAAGAAACACCAGAGAAGAAAATATGTCTCCTTTAAAACGAACAAATACACGTAAATCCAGAGACAAGTTGCCTAATGGAGACGGATCACGCTGCCAAAAAGCAGGCGGGGAAAACAGGAAGTTGAGAGTTCACAGTGAGGGCATGCAAACTACTGTAAGTCAATAGGTGCATTTCATCAGGAGGGTCATTTATCTTGATGAAACCTCGAGGTTTCTGGCCATTTTTTATGGTCATAATAAAAAGGGACAGTAATGAGTTGACTTGAGGCAAATCGCCTGCTTTGAAAATGTCTTTCAGATGCTGCAGTCGGCAGCTGGACATCACACAGGATCTAAATGACTCTCCGAAGTAACTCCACTTAAAATCCACTCCCCTTTTATCAGGGGTAATAACGCTGTGTGTTCATTACGTTTCCAAACTAAAAAGCCTGATTGGATCTTTTATAAAGCAGCTCATTTGTCTTACATGTCAAAAACGGAGCCAAACGAGAAATCCTTGATTAACAAATCCTTCTGTGTACAGTTGGATTAGAAATGCATCTGTGTGTGGTCATAGCTGCATGCACACGAAGGCACACAGAGTAACGTGATACTGGTGAACTGTGTGTGGAGTCTACACTCACGGCCTGACTGGGGTCAGCTCTGAAATCATCGTTTTTATTAAAGCAAACACGACAGGCTGATATACATCACAGCAGATACCCCCCAACGAGTAATCCAAAAACAAAACTGTATCTGGCTTCCACGCTGTGGCCACAACACCTCCTGGAGACCTTCACAGGCAAATGTTTCCCTTGGACCTAAAGCTCTGTCTGTGACTGCATTATTATGTGAGAGTCTCCATTGTTTCTCCCTTTTTTTCCTCTGAGCCTAACATGAGTGAGTGTGGTCAGGAAATAAAACCCGACTCCTGTGTGTGCATTACCTGCGAAGCCGGATTTGCAGAGACAGTTGAATCCGCCCGGGAAGTTCTGGCACAGCGCCCCGTTCTTGCAGGGATTAGAGAGGCATTCGTTGATATCCCTCTCACAGGCCATCCCGGTGAAACCTTCAGGACAGGTGCAGGAGAAACCTCCCACCAGATTGTGGCAGGTGCCCCCATTGT
The DNA here is from genome assembly GCF_963576545.1 of Limanda limanda. Classification (NCBI taxonomy): domain Eukaryota; kingdom Metazoa; phylum Chordata; class Actinopteri; order Pleuronectiformes; family Pleuronectidae; genus Limanda; species Limanda limanda. The sequence continues at coordinate 25,569,903 of NC_083645.1, read as the reverse complement.
GGCAGGGCGATGGCTGGCACTCGTCAATGTCTGTCTCACACAGAGCGCCTGTGTACCCCGGCCTGCAGCTGCAGGCATACGGCTGCAGCGGGTGGTTTGAAACCAGGATCACTGGGACACTTTCTTCTGTCTTCATATCAGGCCCGACACTGAGACGCCGCTTGCAGCTGCCTCCGTTCTGGCATGGGTTGTGAGTGCAAGGATCATGGTCCACCGCATCTATTTGCACCCCGCTCTGTCTATATAAAATGTCTTTGATACTCTGGAAGAATGTGGCCACGCCGCTGGGGTTGACATATTGTCCGTGGCCACGTTTGACAGCTGCCATCAGGAAAGTCTGATTGTTGAGCTCAAAGGCTCCGTACAGAAGCACCCCGGTGCCCAGTCCTGCTAGCTGAGAGTTGGCAATGCGTAAAAAGCTGAGGTAGTGGTTGGTGAGGAAGTTTTTGACTCCCTGGGAGTTGAGTCGAATGAGAATGCTGTTGTCCACCGTGGCATTAGTGAAGCCCATGAAGAGGACTCTGGCCGTATTGCTGACTGAGCCGTGGACGCCGTCGCTGCTTCGGACGGTGAGTTCAAAAGTCCCGTCCGTTGATCGGGCTTTAGAGTTGAGGTTGCACGTTCCAGTCGGGACACTGAACAGACCGGAGGACGGAGGAATGAGGGAGCAGTGGAACCTGTCCTGAATGTCCGGGTCCTGGGGTTTGACGTCTCCCAAGGAACCTCCGGGAAACATGTTTCCGAAGTAGTGGACAAAGATCTCCATGGACCTCGGCTCGGACGGGTTGTCGTTCTGATCGTTTATTTTGACGTGGACGGTTCCTGTGGAGGACATCTGAGGAACGCCAGAATCCTTGATCACCACCGAGAGGTAGAAGTCGCTGATCTGCTCTCTGTCGATCTCCCGACTCGTGGTTAACACTCCAGCTGGACTCAGGCGGAAGTAGCTGTTTGCAGATCCAGAGCTGAGGAGGCTGAATAAGAACGGGCCTTGGTTGGGGGGGAGATCCGTGTCAGAGGCTGTAAGTGTTGCGACTGCAGTGCCAGCTCTCTGGTTCTCCATGACCTCAGCGTAAGCAGTTGTCAGAGTTGGGCCGTTATCATTGATATCTTCCAGATTCACAATAACTGTGGAGCTGCCGGTTGCAGGAGGAGAGCCAGTATCCACAGCTAGAATGGTCAGATTATACACAGGAGTCTTTTCTCGGTCCAGCTCCGCAGCCACAGACACTTGGCCGGTCTTCGGATTGATAGTAAAAACACTTTTATCAAACTCAGGAGAGATGGAGTAAGAAAATCTGCTCCAGCTGGGGACAGAGTCTGAGTCATCGGCGCTCACGAAGGTAACGAGACCACCGGGAGAGAGACCCTCACTGACCTGCACGTCATACAGCTCCTGGGTGAAAACGGGAGGATCGTTGGCGTCGAGGATCGTGATGTTCACAAACACTTCATCGATATCTGCTCCGCGGATGCTCCCCGCGTTCTTGGCCAGCACCTTCAGTGAGATCTTCTCCTCTTTCTCACGGTCTAACGTTCCCGTGACGTAGATCTGACCGGTTTTCTTGTTGATGCCAAAGCCTTTTCGTCTGCTCTTCCCGAAAATGAGGTAGTAAACCACTCCATCAACCCCCTGGTCACGATCGCTGGCGAACACTTCCCCGACCACTGTGCCTCTTGGCGCGGCTTCAGAGATCTCAAAGTAGTACTGTTTGGAGACAAAGCGAGGGACGTATTCGTTGGCTCCCTTCAGCTGAATGTTGACGTTGGCGAAGCTGCAGCGCTCCTCGTCTGGGACGTTGAAGGCCTTCAGTGTTAAATGGTAGACCTGCTTAGCCTCGTAATCCAAGAAGCCCTGCGTGGTGATGGTGCCAGAGTTCGGGTCGATAACAAAGAGGTCGCTGTCCGATGACTGTATCACGTAAGCCATGACCGCGTTGGCTCCTGAATCTCGGTCCGTGGCGTTCATTTTGACCACGGTGGTGCCACTGGGAACGTTCTCCTGCACCGTGGGGAAGTACTCGTCAGGATCAAACACAGGAGGGTTGTCGTTGACGTCGGTTACGTGCACGGTGACGGAGACGTAGCTCGTTTTGGCGATCCAGCCGCCGTCAGTGGCTGAAACTCTGAGCATGTGCTGCTGCTTCTCTTCAAAGTCCAGAGGCTGAGCGAGAGATAACACTCCAGTTTTAGTATTAAGTGAAAACAGACCTTCCTCGTTGCCTGAAGTAATATTGTACGTGATAAGGCCGTTCATCTCTTTATCTTTGTCTCTAGCAGACAGGGTCCTGATGGCTGTTCCCACAGCCAGGCTCTCCGGTACTGTGGCTGAGATTTGGCTTTGTGAGAACTCAGGCGTGTGGTGGTTTTCCTCCGTGACCACGATGCGCACGGACGTCCGCGCCGACAGGGGGGGGTTTCCTCTGTCGCTCGCTGTGATGTCAATCAGGAAAGTCTTCTTCATGTCAGAGGTCAGGGAGGAGGCAACAGTAATCCACCCGCTCGTTTGATCCAGTTTGAATTTACTCGAGCTGTTTCCTCCTGTTATCAAATATTCCACCTCGGAATTAAGGCCAAAGTCTTTTTTGTCTTGAGCTACGACTCGGATCAGTCTGGTGCCGACCTTCACACTTTTGGTGACGGGGGTAAAGTAGCTCAGGGAATCGAACTCAGGCGGATTGTCATTACTGTCGACAATATTTACAATTACCGTTGTCTCGCTCAGCAGAGGCTTCACCGCCCGGTCGGATGCGGTGACAATGAAGCTGTGGCGATTAATATTGATGCTACTGGCACCCGTGGAGTTTTGATATCTTAGCTGCTGCTTCACAAAAATCTCTCCAGAGCTGGCGTTGATTCTGAAATACTCGGACTGAGACCGGATGAAATAGAAAATTCTGCCGTTGGAACCCTCGTCGGGATCCGTGGCGGACACGCGTGTCACCAGGGCGCCCACGTCGGTGAGCTCAGGGTAGTCCAGGTAGTAAGATGGACGACTGAACCTGGGGCCGTTATCGTTGATGTCCGTGATGAAGATGGTGACGTCTGTGCTCACCGTCCAACCGGAGTCGTGGGCCGACACTTTGACGATGTAGTGATCGGTGTCTTCTCTGTTGAGCGGTCGGCTTATGGTTATATCGCCGGAGCTCGGGTTGATGTTGAATGGGAGGCTCGTGTCTGTGATGGAGTAGCGGCTGATGGCGTTTGAACCGGCGTCCTCATCTGTGGTGGTGACCCTGGTGACAGTGTAACCCGCCGGGGCGTTTTCAGCCACTGTCGCACTGAAGATTTTGGAAAACCTCGGAGCGTTGTCGTTAACGTCCAGAACGCTGATCAACACTTTGACCGCCGTGCTTTTAGGCGGCAACCCGCGGTCGGTGGCTTTGACTTTCAAAGCGTACTGAGCCACTTTCTCTCGATCCAGCGGCCTGGTGCTTCGGATTTCACCAGTCGCTCGATTAATGTTGAAACTATTCTCCTTGTTGCCGTCGATGATGGCGTACTCCAGCTGTCCGTTGGGCCCGCTGTCCAGATCCACGGCCGACACCATCAGCACCCGCTGAGGGGAAAGGCTCTCCAGGATTTCAGCGTGGAACGGATCCTTGTCGAACTTCGGGTGATTATCGTTCACGTCCAGCACGGTTACTTCCAACTTCTCGTAGGTGGAATACGGCGGGAAGCCCTGATCTCGGGCCTCGACCCAGAGAACATACTTCTGGATGTGCTCATAATCCAGTGAGTGTCTGATTGACAGTTCGCCTGAGAGCTGGTCGATATGGAAAGCGTTATCCAGGTTGCCGCTGGCGATGTAGTACGACAGCGGTCCGCCCCTCATAGACGAGCCGGTTACGGTCGTGACCACGTGGTTGGTGGACTGGCTCTCGGGGAACGTGAAGGTGTGCTCCTTCAGCTTGATGACAGGGAAGTTTCCTCCCGTCACAAAGCGGACGGTCACGGTGGTCGTGTCCGTTTTGGGATTAGTGCCGCCATCTTTCACTCGGACCGTGAGGGTGACCTCCGAGTTCCCCGTCAGCTTCTCAATGGAAGTGATGGCTCCTCTGACGGGGTCGATCTTGAACTTTTCAGAGTTGCGGCCCATCAGGGAGTAGTGCAGCTGGGCGTTGGAACCCGAGTCCTCATCAGTGACAGTCACCGCAAAGACCAAAGACCCTGAGGACACACACGAGAGAAAAGCGTTAGTTTTAGTTTTTAGTTTTACAACATTTAATGAGAAATACTGCCCCACGGTTTTATTTCTCCACCAACCAGCGTAGATTCAGTATATATACATTTTTATTCCAGACTCTTGAGGTCACAGTGACCTTTGACCTTTGACTGCTGAAATCTGTTCACTTCCTGCTCGAGGCCAAGTGGCAATTTGATGGAATTCCCTTAAGGCAGATTTGAGATATCATGTTCAAAAAGCCAAAAACATGGTTTGTTAGGCCACCGTGACCTTGACCTTTGCCCTTTGACCGACCAAATCTAATCACTTAAGTTTGAAAGAATTATCTCGAGGCAGTCTTAAGATAATGCGTAAATAGGGTTTTGCAAGATCACCTTGACCTTTGGCCTCTGACTATCAGCACCACATTTGAAAGGATTCCCTGAAAGTGTAATAAAATCCAACATTTATAATCTTGCACATGTAGTACAAAGCACTAATTATAAATAACAACTGATATGAGCATGTTTCTGACTAACCTGCTGCAGTCGAGGCAGGGATGTGTGTGACGTAGGGGTGGTGGTGGAAGCGTGGGGGGTTGTCGTTGATGTCGGCCACCGTGACGGACACAGTGGCGGAGCTGGACAAGCCCTCGGGCTGCCCTCCGTCCGTCGCCACCACCAGCAGCTGGTAATTGGCCCGGTCCTCCCGGTCCAGCAGCGAGCTGGTAATGATCTGTCCCGTGGCGGGGTTGATGGAGAACTGGCCGTGTCCTCCTGTCAGGCTGTAGCTGCAGGACAGAACAAAGAGGAGCAGCGTTTCAGCAGAAGCTCCACGAACAAGGGAGGAATTCACTCACTGACTAATTGAATTTGTGTTGGCGTGTTTCTGATCCCAGTAATCAACTCGGGCTGGTGGAGTCACTTCTAATGAACATCCTGAACCACAAGAACATTATTAAATGATCACTTTAAATGGACATTTCTACATTTGTTTTTGTTCCATGTCTGACATGGATTTCCAATAATTATCAGGGCAAATAAATATCATCTTCCATGACTTTGCCAACAGTATGTGAAGGGGTTAGTGAGACTTGTACTGTACAGCACTTTTCATGGAGGATAAAACTGGAAGATGTATTAATCTTTCTATCTATTTGTGAAAATCCTCCTTTAACCAGAAGTGCCTGATAAAAAACATGTTGTTCATGGAAAAAGAAAATCCAGATAAGGTTATTACTAGAGCTACTAAATGGATTTTTATAACTGCTGCATAAACCAGGGGCAATTCTGTGTCTCCAATAAATTAAACAGATTAAATGACATGTTCTTACTCTTTTTGTTCATGAAATCATCCAACTGAATATACTCAGTTCCTGAATAACGAGCACATATTGTGTTACAATGAGGTGATTGAGTTGTTAAAGCTGTTTCTAATGTAAATACACACAACAGCTTCTACATATTTCTACATATTCTCTGACGTGTTGAGCACTGTCACATTGTCGTCTATAGAGGGCACCGTTTCAAGCCTCACAGAAAAACCCATTTACCAGAGGAGCATGCAGAAGTCGGATCAGTAATGGTCACCATATTGTGCTGGCGAGCCATCAAATCGGTGAGTTAAGTGACTGAGGCATCCGGCTTGGTGTTCTATCAAATGCAGCCACTGGTTTCTGCTTGGCTGCTCACACACAAGGCCCGAGTGGCTCAGACTGTCTCCTCCGCTGAAGCTGCACCGCTCCACACTCCTGGATTCCACTGATCTTAGTCAGTGGAACTTATACTATTGTGGACTAAGCACTCGTAAAGAAACAATAGAGATATCTAACAAGTACGATGAATAAACAAAACATGCATTCACATGTTAAATCCCATCAGGCCTGAGCACTGTGTCTCTTCAGCTCACATGTAAACCTCTCATTTCTCCCCGAGTCTCTCAAGTCTCCAGCGGGATGTAAATATAAACTGACTCATACACACCAGTGCGTATTTTGCAAAAGGAGAGTGGACGAGATTGGACAACAAATAACAGAACAGAGTGCGAATGCAGGGAGGACGTCCCAGCTTCCAGACAACGTCAACAACGGAAACCGTCCACAGATGCTCGTGGTCTCACATCTAATGGACTGTGAGAATCACAAACTGAAAACTGAAGGCTGGAGCCGGTTCTCGTCTCCGTTAAGATCCTGGAACCCCCCCCTGGAACCCCCCGATGGGCACAACTCGTACTGTCACGGACAATTAACGTCCTCATTACGATGTTTTGGGAAACTGGAGCACACTCGGGTACCCCCCCCCAACGTGGACCCAGTGGGGTTTTGGGGAGGAGAGAGGCGGGGTCACACTTGCGTCGGCGTCGGCGTCCGGCTTGAGAGAGAGAGAGAGAGCGACCAGAAGCTCTGAGAAGTTCCCCTGTGGAGGGGGGGGGGGGTGCAAGTGTGAAAAACGCTGTTGTCCAGCTCCAGAATAGCAGCCGACACAATGACTCGTGGGTGTTGACTACAGATCGACCCCCTCCCCATGAACTCCTGTCATCGATTGCCACATCGGCCTGGAAACTCACAGAGCTGGCGATGAGGTAAAACGTTTTCTCGCTGGAGCGGCGAGCGAGCGGCGAGCGGAGCCAGAGCCCGGCGTCGTCCTGAAAGGGTTTTTTTTTTTTTTTCACACCAGGGAATCAAAGCAAACTAACACTGACCTGATTACTCACAGTAGTAACCGGACCTGCACAAAGCCTGACAAGACTCCAACGGCCTAATTAGTTCTGTGAGGACAAAAGATGTTATTCCTGCATTAATCTGTTTATTTAAAAGTATTTGAATAAACGTTAAGTGCGAATTACAGCATCTTCTGCTGCGTAGATGGATCTAACGAAAGGGGAATTTTGTTATTGGTCGGATTTATCTGCAGGATTTTTCTTCTAACCCCAAGGACGTTGTGTTTTCATGTTTGTTTGTTCGTCAGCAGGATTACGTAAACACTACAGAGCTGATTTCCATTAAACCTGGTGGAGGGGTGGGGGGGGTGAAGGGGTGGGGCACGAGCCAAGAAGAAACCAATTAAAGTGTGGATCTGTATAAACAGGCAGATCCAGGATAACCTTCTTAAACAAGCCGAGATAACACATTCACCAATGTTTTAAATAATGAAAAGTTTGATTTGGACTCTTTTAATAACTCGTGTTATTGGTGTCCAGTGTCATTATGGGTTCATCTAATAAAACTAGTCCGTTTCAAACACTTTCCCAACTTGAAGTGACGGAATAAGTGATGGAAATTCTCAAATCTTATGTCCGACGGCTGATATTTGATGGTTTAAAGTGTTTAACTGAGCAGCGAAGCCGTAAATACACGTAAACATGAGCATTTGTTGTGTGTCACCACATCTCAACTCTCTAATTAAAGCATTAAAAAGGCCTCTGCACAAGAAAGTGTATGTTTATAAAAAACCCACAAAACTGGGTCAAAAGAGAAATACAATAAACAAATCGTTTCTTTTATGAGGATCAAATGGTTTTTAAAACAGACAAACATTTAGTTTTTCCATTAGTCCTCAGAAGAAGGAAAGATGTTCAAGCTGCAGCAAATTTCACACACTCATAGATATGAGTTCTCTCAAGTTCTCTCAAGTTTTTCATCGAGATCCATGAATTTCTGATGGTGAAGATATAAAATCTAGAAATAAGTACATAAAGCATTAAGTACTCAAAAGGCTCTTCTGGCATGAATGAGTGTTATAATATGGGAAATATATTTAAGTTTGTAATTACAGACGTCAGTATTTATGATTGAAAATCAACAATTACTATATATTATATCACCTCAATATTAACAGCTATGTACCACTTCAGATTGTCCAAAACATGTCCTTGTTCTTTCATTCTCATATTCATACAAACGACATTGGTCTTCAAATATATAACAGGCTATCTACATTTATTTTTAAAATACAATATTATAAAGTTAGAGGGGAAAGCAGCATTGAAGTCAAAAAACGTCTCATTATGTCAAAATTTAATAGATTCTTTCTTGGCTCTTTCTGCTTCCTTCCACCAAGTTTCAAGATAATCAGTCGACAAACATTTAGATTTTCTATTAGTCCTCAGAAGAAGGAAAGATGTTCCTATTACATTCAAATCAAGCTGCAGCAAAATTCACAAACTGATAGATTTCACTTCTCTCAAGTTTTCTCAAGTTTTTCTCGAGTTTTCATTGAGCTCCATGAACTTTCTGATGGTGAAGATGTCAAAAAACGACTCCTTCTCACTATGTCAAAATGCAATAGATTCTTTCTTGGCTCATTCTGCTTCCTTCCACCAAGTTTCAAGATAGTCTGTCAAGAAGTTTTTCTGTGAGATGAACAGCAATGAAACCTTTTGTTAATACTCATCTTTACCTTATGACTCCGTTGACGCCCACGTCTGCGTCCGAGCTGTTGACCAGCAGCACGTCCGTCCCCGTGGGAGCGTCCTCCGTGATGGTGGTGTGGAACGCCGAGGAGGTGAAGACCGGGACGTTGTCGTTCACGTCGTCCACCAGAACCGTCACCGTGCCCGTTCCGCTCAGAGGAGGAGAACCTGAGGATGGAGAGAGGGCGGAAAAGAGAATTAACCACCAGTGACAACCGCAGTTTACTTTTCCCTTCAGCGAGTTCAGCAGGACACTTTCTTTCCGTGCACGAGACAGAGCTGAAGGTGGAGGCGGGTGGAGGAGACCCAGGAACACGTGAGCAGCTTCGAGACACTCATTGCACATGACCTGTCAGTTGCACCAGTGTAACAGGCCGTAGTATACCCCCAGACCGGACTATACCCGGGGTTAAAGGGGCCTAGGCTTGATTATACCCCGGGTGTATTATGGCCTAGGCCAATTCATACCCCTCAGACCAGATTCTACCCCCATGATATCAGTAGTGTTGAATGATAGACACAAGAATTACTTAATTTTTCAACATTTTATGTGGGGTTCAGCTTTGTCAGGTAAATTAAAGGAGAAAGTTTACTGACTTAAATCTTTAAACTCTAAAACATAGACTTTTATTACTATAACAACATCAAAACATCCACAAAGATCAAACCACTTCTAATTAGTGTTACACATTCAAATAAAAGCACATACCCAAAACCTAAGGCAATTGTAACATGATATAATAAAAGTCATAACGTCCTTAAACTTCAACTTCTAAGACCAACAAGTCCTCGCTACAATATAAATGTTCAGAGTTAAACACTGATAACAACATCAAAATGACCAATGCTTGTTTTCAAGATAAAGTGCATGTTATCCCCCGGGGTGAATACTCTGGCCCGGGCCAAAGTATACCCGGGATTAAGTTGGGCGGGGGTTCATTTGTCCTGCTACACCGGGATCCAAACTGAACCAGTTCCCGTTCCTGCCTGAGGTTCACTCACAACGCTCCGGCTGCATTCAACTCCAGCAAATATCTCTTGCCACCGGTTTGGGTTTCCATCAACACGCATTAGTGCAGAACACTTCAAAAGGGCTCAATGTCTCTGAAACCAAATCTTCCAGGCGTCCTTCCTGGGGTCTCGGACGCACGTAGATCTAATCTCCGCGGAGAGGCATCTATTTTAAGGTGCACGTCACAGAGTGTCTGTGGAATCCGAGCGAGCAGAGGTTCTATTTTCTATTTTCAGCAAAAATATCTAAGCGTTTTTTTTACTTCTCCCGGCGCGGTGACGAAACAGGGCTCGCTAAGGCCCTGGGGGGGGGGGGGGGGGGAATTTAAATCAATAGCAGATGAAAACATGCCGCAATGCAGAAAAACCCTGAGGAGAAAAAAAAGGGAATTCAGACATCTGCCTTCCTCACGCTGCCCTTTGTGATACTTCCCTAAATGGCAGAGTTAACGGCCTGATCTTCATTCCAAACAGAAAGTTCAGCTCGGTTTCTGTAAATCACAAGATGGGATGCAGGGACGTGTTTAGGGGGTTCGGAGCTCCGGTGGAGAAACGCTGAGATCTGCAGGCTGCACAAAACTCATTCTCCAACCTCTTCACTACAACCAGTGTGAACGCGTCAGCTACAATTCACCAAAACAAAACAAAAAACATGCACGATCCCAGAGCTCGTGCCGCCTCGGCCTGTGTGCTCAGCTGCAGAAAACATCAGATGCTTGAACTCGCGTACCATCGGGGGGGGCCTGGATTAATAAAAGATAATAAGAAACATTTGGACGACGGCCAAGGCCCAGAAAACTCTCTCCTAATGCAGAAAATCTGAATTTAAAGAATCCGGGAAACCAGGGTGGAGGCTCAGAAAGGAAAAGCTCCGGTGACACCTCGGGTTCCGCGGCTCGGCCGGCGAGGATTATCATCGACACGTGTGAGAATCACAGCAATAAGCTCATCATCACACTTTCGTGCCAATGATTCACATTTGAAAGTCATATGAATTATCGTTCCTGCAGTCGTCTCCCGAGGTGATACGCGAGTAGAGCTGATAAAATCATTCCCTCTCCAACGTGATTGTATTTCACCACGAGGTGAGAAAAGGATCAGGAGCAGAGGAAACTGTCGGAGGCTGGAGATCAGGAGCGTCACGACCAGGTCGGAGAAGAGGAGGAGGATTATTTTATACAATTACATTCTGTGATCGGCTATTGTTAATAATTCATCATTAACCAATCATTTTAGAGTTTTGGTTGAAAACTAAAACCTCTAAATGTGTGTGTATGATGAGTCTGGGATGGTGACGGACAGATCTTTACTAAAAACTTTAAAAGATGAATTTACTTTGAAAGTTATTGTATAGTTACTTTTACTGAAACCACAAGTTCTTTATCGATATTTTGTTTTGAGGATTACTTTCTTACTTCAAGCCCATATTTGTCTCATAATGTGAAATATTGCTGTAATAGCTGAACTTTAAAAAGTCTAAAATAAGCAGAAGTTGAATTTAAACCAGGAAAAAAACAAGATTCTGAATCTGACATGCAGACTGTAGATAATATGGACGACGTGACGACTCCCAAAAGTGAAACCAAAACATCTCTGTGGCTTGTTGGTATCTCAGGAGCGTCACAAAATAATCCTCCTCGTCGGAGAAGACGAGGAGGATTATTTTATGTCTAAAGCAGCCACAATTACATTCTGTGATCATCTATCGGTAATAATTTAAGAGTTTTGGTTGAAAACTATTACCTCTAAATGTGTGTGTATGATGAGTCTGGGATGGTGAAAGATTTTTACTAAAAACTTTAAAAGAGGTCATGTGATATCAGGAGGTAAAGCAGAATGTCCACTATCCAGAAGATCATTGATTCAAATACTTTGAAACTTATTGTATAGTAACTTTTACTGAAATGACAGGAACTTTATTGATATTTTGTTTTGAGGATTACTTACTTCAAGACCATATTTTTCTGATAATATGAAATATTGTTGTAATAGCTGAACTTTAAAAAGTCTAAAATAAGCAGAAGTTGAATTTAAACCTGGAAAAATCCTGTGTCAGAGTAAAAAAAACAAGAATATGAATCTGATATGCAGACTGTAGATAATATGGACGACTTGACGACTTCCAAAAGTGAAGCCAAAGCATCGGTGGCTTGTTGGTATCTCATCGGCACAAGATGGCAACGTACAAATATGTTTGGTGTCTTTTCTGGACAGTGTGAAGAAGAGGAGACGTGTCCATCTTCATAGACAGTCTATGATCTGAGCAGGTTTCATAAGGAACTATAGAGTTCTAGTTTCGTACAGTATATGCCCTTAAGAAACAATGAATTCCCACCGAGCTCTGTAGCTGCTGCTGACGCTAAACTGTGACGTCCCTCGAGAGGCCGAGAGGAGAAAGAGACGTTTTCTAAATGTTCAGATCTTCTTCTTCTCATGAGGGCAGAGGCAGAATGAGATTTGAGCTTTGAGTTTACTGCGACATCGCCTCACTGCCCTCGGCTCCGTGATACTAAACAGACGTCCGACCTTAAGCTCGTCGTTTCACTCCAGGTTTTCCTGGTCAGAACAGAAGTGGCTAATGTGCACGTCGGGGATAAACACAGCTGAATTCCAGAAGCTGAATAAATGATATAAACTGAGGTAACCATAAACAAATTTTCATCCCCGAAGAGAAACCAGACGACGCCGATCTTCAGTGACTCATTTACCAAAGTGAGTCATGTCCTCTGCAGCCGCGGCCGACTCTTTAAGGATCCTGAGTTTATAACTTAATACAGGAACTGTTGCATTTAGAGCCGAGTGTGTATTTCCACCCGGATAAATATTTATGCATAAGAAGAAAAACTGCTTATGAAAGAACATAGAAACAAAATGATTGAGACGTCCGAGCGCAGGTCTGGTGTCAAATGCAAAGAATTAACTGCGGGAGTAACACAAGACACGCAGAACACACAAACTGTGGTGTGTAGCTCAGCATCCAGTCCCTGCTCCATCATGGGGGGGGGGGGAGTTGTGTAACCAAAGGCACCACAACATGTGGATCAGATCCCAAACCAGCACAGTCAGCAGGATTCCTCCTAATCAACATCATACTTGATTGTGGTTTTCTAATCCTGCCACACGCGAGCTCGCCGTGTCACAAGTTCAGGAGGATGGCATCGACCTGAGTCATCATTCGGAAGGGGGAGGGGGGTGGTTGTCATGGCAACAGATTAGGGGGGGAAGCTGATCCTGTTTAATTGAGCAGCGACCCGAGTCAGCAAGGTGTCCACCACGCTTCCTGCTAACCTGCGGCGGCTGCTGCTCCTGTTGTTTTACCGCGACTCGTCTGAGACCTGTTGATCAAAGATGTTCTGTTCTGTTCTGGAGCTGCTCGGCCGATAAGTGGCTCTGGAGCTCGGGAGCTAAGTGGCTTTGTCTGCAGACGCCATCGCATGTCACTGAACTCAGATCACCTCCTGCTGCAGCGCGAGCTCGGCCGCTGCACGAGCATTGTTTCCACAGGGAGGAGAGGAAGCAGGCCGAGCTGCCTGGCTAGACCCGTGTGTGTGTGTGTGTGTCTGTGTCTGTGTGCGTGTGTGTGTGTGTGTGTGTCTGTGTGTGTGAGTGGAGCACACCGCCCTCCTTCCAGGCGTTTCACTTTTGGACAGGACGTGATGTCACAACCTGTTTACAGCCTCGGGGAGGAGAACCACCACCAGCCTCCTCCTCCTCCTGCTGCCACCATTTGTGCGACCTTTGACCTGCAATGCCTCTGTCACCAAACGCATCACACAGGACGCCGTGGCCCCGGGTTAATCCCTAGTAAGCACCAGGCAAACTTAACCCCCCCCACCCCGCCCCACCCCTTCCTTTGTGACCGTGCTTAAAATACTCCGGACCCCTGGATGCCTCCGTCTGAACCGGTGCTCACCTCACCACCGTCGGCTTAAATCTGAGCATTCTTCTCGGTGTATCACGTCTCCCAGCGCCATGCGCCCGTGTGCCGGCCTCTGGGGGTCCCCCGATATCACATAACCCCTGGCAGCTGTTCCCCCCCCCCTTAAAAAACCCTGCTGTGAGACGTGTAAATAGTTCAGATCGATCTTGTTACAACGCGTGGGCCGACAGACTCGGTCGTTACGGAACCTGAGATCCTGGCAGGTATGCAAATGTATGTAAATGACAGTTGTTTTGAATAGCTCCGGTCTGGGTGAGACATTCTTTAGATGGTTCTGTGGCGGCTGCTAAATAAGCGAGTCAACAGCACGTCGTCGGTTTCCGAATCTTGAATAACTCCTGAATAGGGTTGCAAAATTCCGGGAATATTCAAAGTTGGAAACTTTCAGTGGGAATTAACGGGAATTAACGGGAATATACCGGAATTAACAAGGAATATACGGGAATTAACGGGAATAAACTGGAAATATTGTGGGTAATTTATACTAACTGTATTTACCTTATCCCGTATATGTCATATACAGACATAAATATAAACATTTTGTTTTGTCATAGGCTGATTTGAGCCCTGAGGAAACTTTGGGCACTTGACTATATGCTTCTGCATCGTTGTGTCATTCTTAACATAGGTCTTTGCACAGTATTTGCAAATGTACACAGCCTTTCCTTCTACATTGGATGGGGTGAAATGTCTCCACACATGAGAGAGTGCACGTGGCATTGTTCTGTAGAATAAGATGAGAAAAAAGTTTGTAAAAAAACACTAATGCAATGCCAGAGATATAAATAGTTAGCCAAACAATTGGAATCGTCTGTACTCATATTTTACAATTGATGGATAAATGAATGGAAATAGGCTAGATGAACAGATGAACAATCCTCAATCAGCATGCTAATATATTTTCCCCAGTAATATCATGGAAACTCACCTGACTAGTCCTGCACACTACAGCAGAAAGTTTCCGGAAATTTACCGGAAACTTTCCGCCCCTTTGCAACCCTACTCCTGAATACCGAACCTGTAATCGTAAGAGAAACTATCCCGGCTCAACTTTTCATGCACAAAATAACCTCCATCTCCTCCTCGTCTTTTAGATTTTTTGTTTTTTTATAGGGAGGGGTGACTCACGGGAGAGGAATGCTCTCCCATGAGTGTTGAGAAACGCCATCATCATCATCATCATCTCCTCCAAACAGACTTCGCTGGAATCTGGCAAAGCCGAGGGAAGAGTGTCAGGGTCAATGATTTAGACGACTGCAGCCGAGGCGGGTGTCACACATCGTGCGCTGCGGCTGAGGCCGGGGGTGGAGAGAGAAAGAGGGGGGGGGGGGGTTGCCTAAATCTGGAAGCGCACAATCTGGCACGCCGCGACACGACACATGACATCATCCTGCCATGGAAAGAGAGCTGGTGGAAATTTTTTTGCTGCAGGAAGTCAGCTGCCTACCGACGGCTGCCATGCACCGCGGTTAGAGAGAGATTCTTTCCAGTCCCCAGACGCTTTATTCTTTCTCTTTCTGGCCTAGATGAGTAGAAATTCAAAAATTTTAACGAGCCTGCAAGTTGTTTTCTTCATCTAGAATCCAGAGACATTTCATGGCACGGCCCCTCAAGTCTCAACGGGACACAAACAAACGTGAAAATGAGATAATATAAGAAGAGGTCACTGCTTGTGTGTGTTCCCCAGAAAAGAAATCAGACCCTGAGATGTTTGCATTCCTATAAGCGTTCTGCCTAAAGACCTATAACTGGTGGATCAGTCCTCGGCCAAAGCTGATAAGGCAATCAAGGCACTACCTCACCTCTGTCTGAAGTTTGTGCCACAAGCGTAATCTCATTCCAGGGGGTTAATCTCAGGTCAGTGAGGAAAGCAAAGCAAGGGATGACCTGACACTTACATTACAGCCTCACGCCAAGACAACACGATTCTTCAAAACTCAAAATAGAAGTTACACCGGCTAGAAATGAAAAGTCCTGGAAGCAAATACCACTCATTGCTTATGGTTTTTATACATATGTGTGTGTAACTGTACACAGGGAAATGGGGATTCGGTCCAGAAACGCACGCTCCCTCAATTAGTAAAGAAAATAGTGAACCTTCTGGTCCCATGTTTCCATGAGGTGGTTTTACCCCCAGAGAGCTCTGACGTGATATGGTTACCATAAAAGAATAAGTCCCAGCTAAATCCCGGCGATAACCCTGTCTGCTTTCTCCGTGGGAAGACATCAGACCGATGGTATTCAGATATCTGCTTTTATCCTGAGAGGAGCCATCACCCTGCGGGATGAAGACGCTGGCGTCAGCTCACCTCACGAGGATTCCTCCCTTCTTTAATTGAATCTAGAACCACCATCACCGTTTAATTAAACACATTCCCCATCAGATCTGAGCATGACCGAGTCGGTGCGGAGACAACAGAGACACAGCCCCGGTGGATACTTCCCCATAATCCCACAGAACTTAAAGTGGTTGTTAAAGCGAGGGTGGGATTGACATTCTATTCTTCCTGCTCTAATGTTTCACGGCTGCTTCTGCGCTCGCATCCTGAGCCGCTTGGATCTCGTCTCGAGGAAAAAAAACGGAGAACCCAGGATAACCCCACAGACCCGGCGTCGGGAAAATAACAAGCTCTCAGGACCCGGAGACTAAACTGGACCATCTGCTCATCCTGAGGATCCACAGACGGTTTCCCCCTGTAAGCCTCTCAACCCAGAAAGCATTGTCTAGCACAGACATATGGCCGGGTCTAAGCACCTTATTAGTGTCCATTACCGCCGGACAAATCACGTTAACCTCCAGGAAGGTGCGGTGGCCATACCTTCTGAGCCGGAGGGGGTACAGATACACGTGTTAATGACCAATAAGCCGCGTGTTTTCTGACCGCTGCAGCTGCCGTGGGGGGTGCACGCCGCTGTGAGCGCCCGGCGGGGGGGGTGATTTGAAGGGAAACAGCAGCACCCACCTCCTGGGAAAAAAGCTGCGAGTTGCCCCGAGTTGCCGGGTCTAAGCCGGCGCTAAGAAGCAGGTTTGAGTGTCTCTGCTGGCACAAGAGATAATCTCCTCCTTCAATAATGTTTATGATTGACTCGTGTTTCCTCCCGAAGAACAGAAAAAACAGAACTGAGCCGAGGGAATAAAAAGGACAAAGCTTCGGTGTCCAAACAACTGGGCTCATTAAAGCGGGAAGTGGAGGACAGGTTGACTCAGGGAAGACGGATGAATGTGTAAATTTATGAGACAGCCCATCTGTAGCCTGAAGCTTAGGGCTAAACGCTTAATGACGGTTTATGGACTCCAGCTAGATTGTGCTCTTAAGAGACAGCGTAAATAAAACATCATTACTTCGGGGGGGCAGGGAGACGGAGGGGGTGGGGGGGTGGTTGGTAGAGAACTGGCTGCGATTGAAAATTGACATTTTTGTGCCTCTGAGAACCTGTTGCTTTGCGACAAAGCTTCTTTTAATGCAGCGCCCGTGAATGGCCTGGGGGGGGCCGAGGGTCCGAGCCGGCCCCCCCGAGGCCGTTTGCCAAATACACCAAAGCAAACAGAGGGTTTCTCACAGTAAACAGGCAGCGCGGTGAAAAGGGATGTTTCAGCTGAAGTCTCCGAGGAAAGAGGGGCGAAGAATATTTCTAACGATACCGAACTCTCAAGAGGAAATCGTCAAATTAAACCTAAAAGTTTCACAGCTTACAATTACATTCTGTGATCGGCTATCGTTAATAATTTGAGAGTTTTGGTTGAAAAGTAAACGTCTAAACGTGTGTGTATGATGAGTCATGTTTAAAAGAGGTCATGTGATATCAGGAAGTAGAGCAGAACGACGAGTCATTTACTTTGAAGCTTATTGAATAGTTACTTTTCCTGAAATGACAGGAACTTTATTGATATTTTGTTTTGAGTAGGGATGGGCATAATTAATCGACGATCGATTAATTGATCAATTGATAAAGAATTTCGTCGAGGACATTATTTTGTCACGCTGTGTTTTTTCTATTTTCACTGCATTTTAACAGCCCATAAATAGTGAATTTTAATATAAAAATATTAATGATTAATCGAAAATTCGTCATTAACTCTCCCGACGATCGACGAAGACAATTTAATCGAATGCCCATCCCTAGTTTTGAGGATTACTTACTTCAAGACCATATTTTTCTTATAATATGAAATATCGTTGTAATAGCTGTACTTTAAAAAGTCTAAAATAAGCAGAAGTTGAATTTAAACCTGGACAAATCCTGTGTCAGAGTAAAAAGAACAAGATTCTGAATCTGATATGAAGACTGTGGATGAAGATGGACGACGTGACGACTCCCAAAAGTGAAGCCAAAACATCTCCATGGCAACGTACAAATATGTTTGGTGTCTTTTCTGGACAGTGTGAAGAAGAGGAGACGTGTCGTCCATCTTCATAGACACTCTATGATCTGAGCAGGTTTTATAAGGAACTATAGAGTTGTAGTTTCATACCGTATATGCCAGAATAGTAGGGAACTGAATTCCCCTAAACGTTACACAGCTTGCAGGTTATTTATGGAGACCTATATATGAATATTTTTGCATAATATCTTCCACATATGTTCTGCATAGGGCTCAGACATGTACACGCACACTAACACACGAGCAGTGCATCTCTTTGTCTTGCACTTCTGAGCCCGAGCTGAGATTCAATGAAGCAATTTTTGCTTTTCGGAGATTCAGTGACAATAGAGTTTGTTTATTTCCCGCATTGTTGAATAGTTGAGAATCCTCATTTAGCATCTGTCAACGCTTCAGCGACTGTTTTTTTTCTATTTAAGGGGTGACAAGAGAAATACCAATCATAACACGGCGTTGTAATGTTCATACTCGGCTCGTATAAACCTGAGATACGACCGAGGAAAAGTGTTTAGGAGTTAAGAGAAAGCTCCGTCTCGTTATGATGGATTTTGCGTTGTGAGGGCGCGATGTGCAAACCGGGTCCTGAGAGGAACACAGCGAATAAACATCATTAAAAAGTGGATCCTGCCAAAGCTGAGGCACTAATCACCCACCTTTTCTAAACCCCCCCCAACTACCACCGCTATTACTCACCAGAGCTGTTTACGCAAACATCCAGATCCAGCAATTGTTCGAGGGTTTTTTACCAGCGAATGGAAAAGAGAAAACAGGCGATAGGGAAAAAAGTAGTTTTTTTAAGAGCTGATCCAGAATGTTACTGCTCTGTTAAAGCTCATTTGAGGGAACCTGATATTTGTTTTGGCCGAGTCCTGTGTTGCCACTAGAAACAAACTCGAGTCCCGTAAAGTGTTTACCGACCAAGGAGCCGTCCACAGAGAGAGAGGAACTCTGCAGAGACGCTGCAGGGATGTGAGAGACCTGGGATCTCTGCACGGCCGTGTCCATTCTACCAGAGATGGGCCGGGGGGATTTACTGTCCTCCTGCATTTAATGAATGTGACCGACCGCCGTGCACGTCACTGCACCCCCGAGGACGCTCTCAGCACCACACGCAGACTCACACAAACTCCGAGGGAACACCACGGAGAACACAAGAGAAGAAATGTTGACACAACCTGATATGCAGTGTGTTAACTTTCATTAATTTAATCAGCTTTTCCATCAGTTTGGGCCAATTCAACTTTACCATCACCCCCCCTGTCTTCTCAAACTGAGCCAAACTACTTTAATTACACTCTAATTTGTTTTATTAAATAGTTTATGTAACCACGGGAAATTAAACGTGATCCAGGGAGTATAAAAAACAGACATGAAATTAGGGGATAAGATTCTTAAAACCCAATTGTCATATATAAAAACACATTATATCCATTTACATCCATATCAAAACAAAAATATAACAAATTTAAATCAACACAACAAATTTTAATCCAACAAACATCCAACTGATCCATTTGTTGACTTTCTTATCGACAGAGTTTTGACCCGAATCGACTTCTACACTCAAGGAAACCAGAATGAAGAAAATAGCTTCTGGCCTTTTCCTCCTTCAGAAAACAGTTTAATCAGATAAAGATGAACTCAGTCTCTTTCCTGTGATGCAAAGTTTGTTAAGACTGAAGAGACGAGACGTGTGTAGATAACGGAAATGATGCTCACAAACATCGGTAATGCTTTTTTAAAAAGATTGATCAGCTGCAAAACACTCCACAGCTGAGCAGCTGCAACGTGTCTAACATCATGTTTGTCTGCTGAGAGTCGGTCCAGCAGCGAGTCCTGGCAGAAGCATTTTATTGTGCGACTCTGTTGGAGATCTCATTGTTTTACATTCTTCCGAGCAGGAATAACTTGGATGTTGCTGAGCAGTGGCTTAAAAAATCTGATTTGCCCGAAGCTGATCCAGATGTTTGGCCGAACAGAGAGATCAGCCCGGGACCCTGCAGACCCCCAGATACCCTCCTCTATAGACAGACCCCCAGATACTCTCCTCTATAGACAGACCCCCAGATACTCTCCTCTATAGACAGACCCCCAGATACCCTCCTCTATAGACAGACCCCCAGATACCCTCCTCTATAGACAGACCCCCAGATACTCTCCTCTATCTGCAGACCCCCAGATACTCTCCTCTATAGACAGACCCCCAGATACCCTCCTCTATAGACAGACCCCCAGATACCCTCCTCTATAGACAGACCCCCAGATACTCTCCTCTATAGACAGACCCCCAGATACTCTCCTCTATAGACAGACCCCCAGATACCCTCCTCTGTAGACAGACCCCCAGATACTCTCCTCTATAGACAGACCCCCAGATACCCTCCTCTATAGACAGACCCCCAGATACTCTCCTCTATAGACAGACCCCCGGTTACCCTCCTCTATAGACAGACCCCCAGATACTCTCCTCTATAGACAGACCCCCGGTTACCCTCCTCTATAGACAGACCCCCAGATACCCTCCTCTATAGACAGACCCCCAAGATACTCTCCTCTATAGACAGACCCCCGGTTACCCTCCTCTATCTGCAGACCCCGAGGTACCCTCCTCTATCTGCACAGCCAAAGTCAAGACGAGATGCAAATAACTTTCCATAAACAGGAAAGAGAAAAACCTAAGATAAAAACTACAGAAGCTAAAACGTTGAGTGGAGAAAGTCAAGGCCTCCGTCTTCCACCTCATCATGTGGTCGGCTCATTATGACATCATATCATTATATAACGAATGTGGTGTTTGCGTGATCGTGCTCAATTTGAACTTAACAAAAAACAATAATAATAACATCATATGTTCTTTCGCAGGAGAAGGTCAAGACATCAGTGTTTTACTTCATCACATTGTTTGTGAAGACATGTTTACGTTTTGTCACGTTAGGTTAAAAACATGTTGATAACATCTGTTGGCATCAGGCGGAAAAGAAGTTAAAATTGTTCAAATAACTTCTGGATAGTTTTGTTCATGTTTCTCTATATTAAGACATTATTATTTAAACTTTTTTTTATCCATTATTATGGTTTAATGACTATCACAGGCTCAGAAACAAAGGCTCCATCAGGTGGATCCTTCTCTGACCAACCTGAACAAGAAATACGATGCTTGAGTGTCACACTTCTTCTCAACCTCTGAACTGGGAGACAGCTTCAGCCTCACAACTCCCCCCCCCACACACACACACACAGACACACACACACAATGTGGGAGTCGGGCTGTGATTCATTCATGTAAACATTACAAAAACTAGGGTTAAAACACATTTATTTGTCTCTTTTGGCTGCGATTTAGTGTTTGACAGCTGCACTGATAATTTAAATCCTTGGCTGGCAGAATAACACTTCTACAGATTAAACTCTCTGGATGATAAATCGTCTTTTATTCTCTTGTGGTGTTTCACGTGTGTGTTTTGAGGAATAGAAGCAGTGCAGGGAGGATAAAGGCTGAAAGTTAACATGTAGGGATGAATGTCTGTGGTTGAGAAACGGGTCATGGTCGACAGCAGAGTCGGAGACAAGTCTACACCATCCACCTTCAGCAGCTCCTGCCAGATTGGGCCTGGGAGAATCATTCCCCCCCCATCGTCCCGGCCAAGGCCTCAAAAATGTGAGAAAATGCTGCCGGGTAATTTGGCTCGTACGATGATTATGGGGTTTTCGATATTTTGATATTCGACCCCAAGTCCCTCTCTCTGCCTCTTCCCAACATTGTACTGAAATGTCCTGTCAAAATATTTTGGAATTGTTGTCAGAGATCTAAATATGGAAGCACAAAAAACGGGATCAAATCCTAATTAGTATGTTGGGTAACTTTGTCCATGTGGCACCGACCTCTAAACAGCAGATGAGGCAAGAAAACCTTAAACAAAATTTCCTGGAAAAATATACAACATTTTTTTTCGTGACTTTTATCATCTGTTGCTCAGTTGTTGTTTTTTGTGATTTTTCATCACTGAAAATACATCTCTCCCACAAAAATGAAAATTATTCAAACATAGCTCGGACACGCCCAGAAGAGGAAAAGGAAACATTTTTCAAAAACAAGACGCGACACGCAACTTCATCCCGACTCGCACCAAAGCTCGTCCACGGGTCAGAAATACCCGTCGTTAGGAACGGTCACATGTCCCTCAACCCTCAGACCGTGACGGCCGTGCCAGAGCAGCTCGGGGGGGAAACGTATACTTAACTGGCGCACCATGTGATTTGGCTGCGACGTGGGATACGCATGTACTCCTTTAACTGCACATTAACCGGCCTCTATGCAATAACAAGTTAACCTTTTATCTGGCTATAACAAGCTCTACCGCCGTATCCAAATAAACAGAGGATGCTATTCAATCGAACCCGCTGAAAAGGACTTCTGGGGAATAAGTTGAAAAACACACCCACTATTTTGCAAGCTAAAAACTCCTGAATGTTTGTGTTACCGTGCCACACAAAAAGAGAGCGCGGAGCTGCAGTATGAAATCAAAATGCTGTTTGTTTGCTTTCTGCAGCTTGGTTTTTCGAAGACTGATTACTAAATATTTTTCTAGCTTTTGCTGAGATTCAACAAAGCCCGTGAAAGGGCAGATCACACGGTGCTGAGGCCGCACCAGGAAACACCAGATCCTGGATGATAAGTGGAATGTGGTGCCGGGTTCAGACATAAACAGCCGATCCGGGAAAACACAGTAAACAGGAACATGACACTGAAGAGGCCGAATGTCCTTTCCTGAAATCATCGTTTTACTTTCAAAACATTCCAAGATGTGTGGCCAGTTTTCCAACCTGTGGCCGTGGTCGTACCTGAGTCGGTGGCGGTGACCAGCAGGACGTACTTCCCCTGGACTTCGCGGTCCAGCGTCTGCGTCAGGCTCAGCTGGCCGCTGGACGACAGGCTGAACGCCGCCTCGTCGTTCCCGCCGCTCAGCATGTAGCTCAGCTGACTGTGGGCGCCCTGGTCGTCGTCTCTGGCAACGACCTGGAAAACACAGAAACCGTGAGAATCCAACGATTGTTAAGAAACTGGTGGAAGTTGAGCTCAAGCAGCAGAAGATGGAAAGAAGCTGAGTGCATTATTATAAAAGTCCTGGGCTTCAATACAAATCTGAGCTTTTAATTTCCTGCTTATTTTACGTCTGGTGCAAAAGTTGAACTTCTTACTCAAATCTCACATCTTTAGTTTCTTGGTTCTTTAAACAAATATACAGTTAAACAGTTATCACATGTATTTAAATATGATTTATGTCACGAAGTAAATCAAACCAACCTAAATTGGTAAAGTAGCTCTCCTGCAGCCACGTTATAAAATCTGTAATTATCGTACAATAAACAGTAATATAACACCGACACGACTCATTTCCTCTCAACAGTGAGTCACTGAAAGTGCACTTTGCAGATTATACTTTTCTACTTGTAACTTTAGATAATTTTTGAGCTGTGATATTGGCTGTTTTACTTCATTAAAAGTAAATATATTTTCTACCAATGAGAATTTGCAGTTTTTACTTACTAAGAATTTGGGTTTAAGGCTAAAGATCATCATGAACTGTACATATTGATTAAAATATATAGGTCATATGCTAATATGCTGCTACTTTATTGATATTATTGTCACGTGTTTTATATTATTTGATTATTAATGGTTGTTATTGATGCATTTAAGTTTAATAACAGTTTTAGAGTCACAACTCGGTCTAATTTTAAGTTTTTCATATACGTGCATCCTTTTCTACATTATATTGTAAAATCTGTGAAGTACCTACTACCAATAGAAGTGTATGTAGTTAAAATGTACACAAAGTAGCAGTGTAAAGTACCTTCAATTAAAATACTTTGAATTTAATACCAATAAAACAGACTCTTTTCTACAATTCTTACAACCTCAGGTGAAATTCCTAGAAAGTGAGATAATTACACACATTTAAATCAATTTACTTCAACACTTTCCATCACCTGAGACAAAATTCTGTCTTTAAGTTTAACAAGGGGCGTTTCCGATAGTTACCGCGACCACATACATATAAAAGGAGGCTGTGAGAAACCCAGCTCGACCACCACCTCCCATTTAGAGTTTCCACTGAGGCAGCTGAGGTTTAATTAGCATCACGGTGCTCGGCGGCACCATGAAGGTAATTGTCGAGGGGAGGCGGATCATTACTGATTCACTTTGTCTAATCAGACTTTCCCAGGGAATCCACACAAAAAGGAAAACCAGGAGTCCAAGAAGCATCCTCTGCTCTTCAAGCTGCTCGGAGCACCGACGTTTATTCAGGAATCAAAACTCTTAGCGAGTCTGATTCTTTCGTTAAACTTCTCGCTGGTTTGCCAGAATGCATCGTGGGCGCCAAGCCCCTTCCTGCCGTGAACGCCGCAGATGTGAGCTCTTGTGTGGCAAAGAAAAACCACCACGTCTGCACCCCCCCCCCCCGCCCCTTTCACATTACTGTTCCCTCATTTCCTCACAAGGTAAGAAAATGAACCGGCTCCGTCACTGGAAATCAGTGCTTTCCTTTCATTTTTTTTAAACTACGCACGCCTCATTTAGTCATCAAGGTGGTCAGAGGTTTAATTCTCCTCGTCCAGTTTCATATTTCGGTGAAGAACCAAATCGTGCGCAGCGGCTCGCAGCAGAAAGTTAATTGTTTATCATTTCAGGCGGGTATCTGTTATGGCATTTAGTGGAATAAGACCACCGTGCAAAGTGGTTGAGTGCCACGATCCCACCGCTCACATACCTGCAGTTATTACGTTAGTATTCTAATAAATTTGGTTAAGGCATTAGCCTGTTTGAGGTCTCAGGACTGTCATTCAAAAACAATGGTGCTCTCTTCACTCAGCAGGACCCGTCTGTGAATGTTAATGACATCCGAGCCGCTTGAATTTCACTGAACAGAAAGCAAACACACACTGACCTGCAGAATGTTTTTGGGCAGGCTCTCCAGGTTCTCCAGCACGTTGACCGTGTAAGGCGAGAGCTCGAACGCCGGCGAGCAGTCGTTGACGTCCAGCAGCACGATGTTGACGGTGGCCCGGTCGACCCGGGGGCTGCTGCCGCGGTCCGCCGCCTGCACCACCAGGGAATACGAAGAACGGACTTCCCTGTCCAGCTGCTTGGCGACTGAAATCACCCCCGTGACCGAATCTATCCTGAAATCGGAGTTGGCGTTGCCCGCCGAGACTGAAAACCGAATCTGGCCGTTGGTGCCGTCGTCAGCATCGCTGGCGAACACCTGGATGACGTCGGTCCCCGTCAAGGTGTTCTCCTCGATCTCGATGTCGTAGATATTCTGCGAGAAGCTCGGCGTGTTGTCGTTGACGTCCAGAACCATCATGGTCACGTCCATGGTGGAAGACAGAGACGGTTCTCCTTTGTCTGTGGCCACAACGGTGAGGGTGTAGTTGGAGAGCTCCTCCCGGTCGAGCTCCCCGACCAACCGGACGTCTCCGTCCACCGTCCCGATGCTGAACTTGTTCCCGAAGGGTCCTTTCAGGGAGTACTCGACGTAGCTGTTGGGTCCGCTGTCGGCGTCCGACGCCTTGGCGGTGAACACCACCGTGTCCACAGGCGTGTTCTCCTGGATGTAGGTCATCTTCTGGGAGGTGAAGGTGGGCGAGCAGTCGTTGACGTCCAGGAGGATGATGGACACCTGAGCCGTGCTGGTGAAGCGGGTCATGGGAGGCGGGGCCAGGTCGTTGACGGTGATCACCAGGTTGTAGAAGGATTGTGTTTCTCGGTCCAGGGCCCTCTTGGTCTGGAGGACTCCTTCCTTGGTGATGATGAAGTGACTCTGGGGATCGCCCGAGGCTATTTTGTAGAGGAGCTGCGCGTTTAGGCCTAAAACACAAAGACACACAATCCCAAGAGTGAATCAGAAGAGAACGATAACTGAGACATTCCAGGGTTATATTTAATTTACAGTAAACTAGGTAAATACACAAGTTGATTAATTTGCATTGATTCAAATTTGGAGCTTCAACAACCAAAAGCAACAGATCTACCACTTTTATTGAATGAAAGTTAAGTATCTATACAAAGTAAAAGATGCAAAATCAATCGGAGGTATATGTTTTTATGATTCCAGGTTTAACTGAGTCATTATTTCTCAGACTGAAGGATTAACCAACATTTAAGTTGAGGAAAATGTGAAGAATTTGCCTTTCAGCCGACGTTGCATCTTCTATTTATGAACATTGAGGCTGAGTTATGATGTTTTCCTTCTATTTGCCGTGACCTTGCATTATTAAAAACAAAACCACTGATAACTCCAGCGTATAATGGAGGTCAACTGCTGATATCCTTGACTGGAATCCATTGTTCCAGATGCAATTGTTAGACTTGCTGTGTGTGTCTGAATCAGGCACCTCTGAGTGTTATCAACATCCATTTCCACAAATTGTACGAGAGCAGCAGCTGCAGCTCTCGTCCTCCGAGCGGACGATTCATTCATGCACCCGTGACAGATCGCTATCGGAACAGAAACACCACGGAGAACCACTTCCTGGACTGATAGCGCCATTGTGCCTTCTTGGAAAATCCCTCACGGCTGAAACATTTATATAAATGACACAACTGCAGTTTGACGGGAGTTGGACGGACGCAGTAAACTATCTAACCTTGAAATCTGGTCTAATCCGCACCGCTCTGCTGCAAGTGTGGTGGTGGTGGTGGTGGTGGGGGGGGTGGGGGGTTAAAATGAGCTTAAATTGAGCGTCTGTAATGCAACTCAACGGGGTATTCATGTGGAAAGCGCCGGCACCTTCCCACACTCCAGCGTGTATTTACAGTACACAAGTAATCCCATCATCAGGAGCCAAGAGTGCTACGCCGTCTCGGGACAGAGGCTAGGGGTCAGAGGTCACGGCTTGGGAAGTGCTAACAATGGCGGTGTCTTATTTTGACGCTGGAAAAGCAGCAGCTATATATCTGAGAGGATGACGCGGTCAGATAATGTGGAGGACGGTGGAGCCAGACTCTGGTGGAGCGTATTTTCCCAGGAATGTAGGTCAATATAACCACATTAGGCCCCGGGTGAGGCGGTAATTACAGCCGGGGGGGGGAAAGGAGCGGTGAACGTTCAGATGCGGCGCGGCACTTGACGGACGCGGCGGCTCCACCACCTGAGACGCAGAAATAACTCCGGCCACTTAATCACACGCTGAGGACGCTTGTTTTTCATCAAGTCGTTCATGCGTAAGCGCAACATAAAAAAATGAAAAAAATAAAATGCAGGGTTCGGGAGCTGCTGTGTAACCGACTCTCATAACAAAAATGACAGGCCTCCATTAAAAGGATCTTCCACGGCTTCGCTCACACTTGATTTATACACTTCAACAAGTACATTAGTTCTTCACTTTCTCACAGAAAGGTTTTCCTTGAATAAACCGACGTCTCTGGAACACTCCACCGGGATTTAAACGTGATTTAACTGGGATTTAAATTCAATTTAAAACCCGACGGGAGTTCTTTGCCTTAATGCAGCTTCTGCATCTGGATTTTTGCAGAGAGGCAACATGCTTCTAAATATAAAGTGTTGTCAAAGATACGTCCAGTCAGTCTCTTTAAATCTGAGAATATGTCAAATCAGTCCCAAAATATATACAACACCACGGTCGGTATATTAGCAAAGTCAAACTGCAGGTAATTAAAAGGCTGCAGTTTTATTTTTATGTTTTCATCTTGTTAGCAGCATTACACAACTCTACTGGAGGGATAACCACAAAACCTAGTGGAAGGATGCATTGTGGGTAAGGAAAGAACACATATAATTTTGGTGTGGATCCGCTTCAGAGGCTGGATCGAAGAATTTGGAACATTGCAAGATTGGGCTTTGGGATTTCTTTCACCAATTTTCCCAGGAATGATTCATGGATCTTGAATTTTAAAATCCACCATGGTTAGAGGACTTTTATTCAGAGTAATTCGAGTTTCATTTACGTACCATCATCAAGGTCACTGGCCCCGACAGTGATGATACTGGATCCAGGCGGCAGACTCTCGGACACGGACGTGCTGTACGCCGTGGTGTTGAAGACGGGCGGGTTGTCGTTCACGTCCAGCACGTTGAAATACACTCTGACCGTGCTGGCCTGCCCGCCGCCGTCCTGCGCCCTGGCCGTCAGGATGTAGTACTGCTGCACCTCGTAGTCCAGAGCACGCGTCACGTTGAAGACTCCGGTCACCGGGTTCAGGAGGAAGGTCTCGTCCTCGTCGTCTTCCTCCAGCGAGTAGGTGACCTCTCCGTTCACCCCCGAGTCCGAGTCGCTGGCCAGGATCGCCGCCACGATGGAGCCTGCGAGAGTCAGACCAGAAGTTTGAGTTTCCCTCCACATATAAGTAAGTTACTTTATTATATCAGCAGGAGGTAAATACGGCTCTTTATTAAAACCAGACACCCAGTGATCAAGTTGAAAATTGCTAAAATAACATTAAATTAAAAACTCACTTTGCCTTTGCTGCTTTGGAGTAATGGATGTTTTAGGGATTAAGATATCACAGATTTAATTGATTAAACACACAACGATAGAATGTTTTTATTTGTACTTTCAGAGTTTGATTTGATGCTTGATGATCAAACTCTTCTGTAGAAGCTCCAGACCCTTTTCAGGATTATTGTAAATCCTGCTGGCTGTTGATAGATTTCCACATAAATCAAATATCAGCCTGTTGAACTCTTAATCTCCCCCTCGAGGAACGCAGAGATGATTTGCGAGCGCTACGACCGTCTTATAAACGACTACAAAGAAACTGCTCCTGATAATTCGATTCTCCTGATGATCTTAACAGAATCCACAAACGACTTTTGCAGAAGTCGGAACTCGGCCGGTCTGAGTCCTGTCTCAGAGATTTACCTGGTGCCATGTCTTCGGGGATATCAAAGGAGTAGGTGGAGCGGGAGAACTTGGGCGTGTGGTCGTTGATGTCCTGGACCGTGATGTTCAGCCTCATGTCGGACGACTGCTTCCCGTCGTCAGCTCGCACCAGGAGGGAGTACTTGGACCGGCGTTCCCGATCCAGCTTCTTGGTGGCGATCAGATCTCCGGACTCCGGGTCGATCCGGAAACTCTCGTCCGCCCCACTGATGATGGTGTAGGTCACAAGAGCATTGGGACCCTGAGGTGAAGACAGAAAATAGATATTATTAGTTATGGTAAATCCTACGTGGTTTTCTAGGCAATATATTCTAGTTTGTTTTCTAGAATATCTAGTATTTACCTTCTGAACCCTTTTCTAACAGGTTGAAACGTATGTTCTCAGGTCTCAGGAAAAGCTTCATGATTACAAGCATCAAAGCAACTGTATCTGGTCGGAAATCAGATTTCTCACCACATGGTAGTGAGTCACGTCTCCAGATCAAATGAATGAATGAAACCCTTCACTGTGCGACTCCTTCACAGAGACGGCTGACAGGTTTCAAAAAGGGCCGTGCAACAGATGGCAAATCGAATCAAACACAAGAAAGAGGAGGAGGAGAAAGTGGATGTAAAGAAGTTAGACCAGCGACTCTAAACCCTGAACAAACAGGAAAACTTTATGAACGTCCTGGATTAAAGTTATAGTGAGAACTAAAAGTATTTGAACAAATGGAAAATATCCATAAGAATCAATCAAGAACATTTTAATCAAGATTTTAATTAAGATATTGATTTGTATTGGAAAGTATGGTAAAAAAAATATGCCTCTAAATTACTATATTGCTTTGCTTGTTTTTAGAAAATATAACTTTAACTGTTTATTCTAGTTTTTTTTGTGTGTTTCATTGACTTAGGGAGTATATACAGTTTTTAGTACATTGTATGTTTATCTCATTTATAAAATGATATAATAGGTCAGGCTTAAATTGTATCAATACAGTAACTCTAAACATTTCTTTCAACAAAAAGCACAAAGATTTCCTTCACACAGCCTAAACCTCATAGTCTACATGTCATGTATCGTTGGTCACAGTGGAGGGAGAGAGAGAAAGAAGAAGAAGAAGCTGAATGGTGAGACTCCTCTTCCTCTTTGAACTTCGGGGGGGTTATTGTGTTCCCCTGTAAATGCCACTAATAGATCCCCTGTTACGCCGGTCAAGTACAAGTCCCGTGACACATGTGATGGCTGTAGCGTGAGGCCTCGGAAGAGGAAAGGGCGACTGAACGAGATGTGACAACTGAATGAGGGCGACGACAGAGCCTGACATTTATATTTGTGCCGGGAACAATAAGAGATCAGACAACTGTCTGGCTCTCTGTGTCTTCTGCCAAAAAGAAGAGGCAACATCAAAAAGCCACGGCTATTCACAGAGATGAAGAGCGGGCTCTGGTTACAGCTGGTTAAAGCTAAAAGAGACTCTTTCAGATACGGCTGATGCTTTTTGATCCTGCAGGACAAAGGGAAGGTCAATGTAGAGACAGGAGTTGGATAAAGTTGTTGCTGTATTTGAAAACCAACAGATTAGTGGACCATGATGATCACCTGAAAATCTGTATCTTAATTAATCGATACTAAAAGATGCTGAAGGGTATGAGACGCTGGAAAGTAGTGTCTCATTTAATCTGTAGCTTTCAGGATGTTTTTGCTTAGCATATTTGTTTTAATGACTTCTTGATAATGTTTTGCTAATTAGTGCTAATTTTGGAACGTCAGCATAAAGCTAAACTTTCATCAACCAAGATAAAAACAGTCTAATCTACAGTATTGATGCAAACAGAGTATTACATGCATACAGCTGTTAAGTTGCATCAATAGCTTGTGAAAGTTAAACAGAAAGTTGGATCCTGTTGGCAACAGCGTGAGAAATAAACTGCCCAGATTCCATCTATATTCTTTTCCCCTTCTGTCTTTAACGGGCTGAACCCGCTGGCCTTTGCCAAACGCTTTCGTCGGAGTCAATATCCCGAGGCCAAGTTCACGACCCGTTCTTATCTCTTTTCCCGTGGCCTCTTTTCACAACGGATAAAACCTCTGTCTTCCTGACCTTGGCCTTCATCGAGTTACCAGAAACCCGGTCTGAGATCCAGGCCCGTAAAAAAAAAAAAAAAAAAGAAAGCCGGGAGGCCGGAGCGAGGCTCTGCTCATCTAAAGGAGCCTGCTGTCATCAATCAGAAGGCTCCAGATCTGGCAATCCCATCAGCCACCTGGGCTGCGGTCCGGAACCCAACACCCGCGGTTTGCCAATTAATTTTCTGATAGGGTTCAAAAGCAGAGCATGGAAGGTGGGAGACGCCGAGCCGGGGGTCCGGCGTCTAACACACACCTCCTGAACATAGTTTACGCACATGACAAAAAGTTACACTCTCTGATTTAAATGCACTCGTTCCTCCTGCTGCTCCCTTCGCTTTCTCTACATTGAACCGATGCAAGTAATTAAGATCGTACACACACACTGGCTGCCCTCTTGACCTCCACTCAAGAGTTTGACTGCTTTACAACTCTCCAAAGACACAACGGGTTGTTGGGGCGAGAACAAACTAAAAGAGGGCTGGCCAATTAAACGGCAGCGTTCCAGGGAGCAGAGTGTACCAGACTGCAAGCAGAAGGAAACTCATTTAGCAGATGAGTGGTTTTTGGGGAGCATGCAGTTCCTATGAGAAGAGAGAGAGGTGTGAAGCAGACAGCGCCGGAGGGGATTGCGAGCTTCCTGTACGCTAGAGCACAGAGCCAGCCCGGCCAATCATAACACAGACTCCTGAAAGACAAGCAATGTGTTGTCTTTGAGATAAAGTCTTTGAAAGTTAAGAGAGATGGGCCAATGCTCCGCGACGCTGGCGTGTAAATCTGTTTCACAACTGCAGAACGTGGCCAGAAATATATTTGCAGTAGGTCCGCCGGCCTCTGGAAGCCATTACAACTCATTTGGAGGCTACGCTCACTTTCAAAGACCTCTCCTAAAACACCCATTGTTTCACTTTTCTTCATTAAAAAAAAGGCTTTTTACCTGTGACATACTTTCCACATAAGGTCAGAATTCCAATAAAACATCCAGAGCCTTTCCAAAAGCACAGAAGGCGGCATATTTCTTTTCAAATGAGGCGAGAAACATTTTCTCAGAGGCCCCTGGTTAGCCCACGTTAGGTACACAAGAGCAAAGTTTTATATCGATTTCCTTTCAACCCTCGTGCAAAACCTTTTCTTTCTATTCGGGGTGGAAATGGGTGTAGCGAAAGAGCGGATGCGTAGAAACAGCATTTTAATACCCTCTCACACGAATTCCACATGTAGCACTGTTAAATTGGATGGGATCACTGTGATGTCTGAATCCAGCCCGTCAGCTGGCCGACAGCTTGCTCTCTTGGCTACGCCGCGCTGGCTCACACATGTGGCTTTCTCAGCAACGGCACCAATGCGTTCCGTACGCTTAGTGTCAGCGCAACTTAAGTTTCCTGCGTAAGGATGTGGGCACAGACTTGGCCGGAGTCAGATCTGGCTCAGACCAGGAGCTGGAATGAAGTACAGGCTTCTATTTAGCAACCTATTCATGGCAGCGCTGAAGTTTGGAGTAAACATCTCTAGAATCTGTAATTCCTAAAAAGACTCGTCTGCATTTGTTTGAGCTGTCCGCTGTTTCCTTTACATCCCTGACTGAAAGCAGAAGAGACAGTTCTTTAGTTTTCGTCAATTTGCACGATGCGTATGCTTATACTGCAAGTGCATGTACAAAATTAACCCTTCATTTTGTACCATAAAGTCTCGAGTTTCATCTCCTGCACCAGAGCTCCAGACCCCGTGAGGAAAAAGTGACCAACTGCACATTTTGATTTTAAAACCATATGTTAAACCCGTTGGAGGATCAAAGCTGTGAATACTCTGGTGCAGGAAAAAAGAAAAATAATCAAATCATGTCTCTAAGATTCCTTTACTGGGAAAGACGGACATATTTCCAGGGTCTGAGATTTACGGGCAATACACAATTTTGATAAAAGAGAAGTGGTCAGACGATTTTTCTCACATTCAGAGGGGAAGACACGGGGGTTAGGCAACAGCTGTGCAATAAAAAAACGTGCGGCCTCACAAGTGAACATTAAATGTGAGTCCATATTCCTCCTTTCTAATCGCTCTCGCTTCTACGGCCCCGACTTTTTTCCATTCAGTTCAACTGTGTCCTTTGGCATGGCGGAGGGACCGCAGCACCGGGACACGCTGCCAGGGCCTGCGTCTCGCTCACTGCAGGATTTAATGTCCATATCCTGTCTAAAGCAGCTAAAGATGAAGCTCTTAACTAATTGAGAGCGATGCTGCTGATGTAATGTGAACCGTGGGGATTCTGGAGAAGACTCCTCGGAGCTGCAGGACCAAGAAAATCAATTTGCTGGCCACACTCCTGCGAACTCTGTGACACCAGTGGCCTCAACACATCTCGGATTATGTCAACACACGAGCCAGGAAAGGACAAATCGTTCAATTATGTTTATTCTGCCGGAGAGTGTGTGAGAGCATGAGAGAACAATGTATGAAGATGTTATTTAAACTGGTTCTCTGTGTGTTTATACCAACACAATCTGCTTTGTACTCCAGAGCAGACAATTCTGTTACGTACTGTATTGCTGCTTTACTTTTAAAATGCTTTTCCTAATTTCCTTTTTCCAAATTTTAAGTTTTGCTCCCAAGGGAAAAGACTTAACTGTGTTTTTGCTTGATAAGAAAAGTCAATGATAATTCGATGAACACATTAGTTGTTGATTATCTTCTGTCAGCGAGTTATTGATAAATTAAATTACCGTTTCAACGCTTATCTCAAACTACGTGATCCAATTAATCTAAACTAAAACTTCACTCTCTACTCTCTCACGTCCATTATCACCATGTTGTCATGGGCATTTGTTTGAGTGTTATTTAGTAGCAAAACTACAGAGTACATTTTGAAGGGATTCGTGTCAGGGTTGGTGGTTTTTGGGGCGTTTTTTAATCAATTTACCAGCAAATGATTCATGGATCTATTACAAAAATATCTGGCTTTTAAAAATGACTGATATTTATGTGTAATTGGGTGAAGCTTGAGTGAATGGGGACTGTTGGGCCCATGGTGCAGATGTCCCTATGTCTCTAGTTAACTCCCTTGCTTTTTAATACAGATTAATCTTGTGCTGTTCACACTGAGAGAATTAGGACTAATCCAAATAACAGTCTAACAGACTCTAAGTGAGGCGGGGATCTCCTTTTCAATGCCAATGACGTTTATTACATCCCATCCAATCATTGGCACAATAAAAACACATTGGCTGACGGAGGCCGTGTTTTATTATTTAAAAAAGTTTGAAAAGGTCGTAGGTTGTGTAACCAGTAGGAAAATCTCCTGAAAACTCCAATATATCCTCTTAAATTACTGTTATTTCTTTCTTTATAACGTTCGGCTAAATATCCTGAGTGGCTTTAATTTTGGAAAACGTTGTTAAAGTATATATTTACCTGCATATTAAAGTCATAATGTATGCTGCACTACTCTCTCGTCCATAATAAATATCACAGGTTTACCAAGGTTCCCCGGAGACAGGCAGCGTTTCCTGCCTCGGCTCCTCTGCCATGAATATCTGCATAAGAAAGGTCCAACATAAAGATGGTAAATGTTGACTTAGCTCGATTTTCAGCTGCATTAGCCTCATAAAACCATTTGAATCTGCAGTGGTTTCTACACCACGTAGGAAGAGAAAATGTAGAGCATATTTTTAATTCAAATCGCTCCCTGGATATCTATTCCGAGAGCAGTGGAGCGGAAAACGGAGGCAGGAAAGTAGAAAAACACTGTCAGACCAAATAGAAACTTGGGGAGCTATTACCTCGTCTGCATCCGTGGCTGTTAGCTGCATTATCTTGAAGCCGTCGCCGACGTTCTCCTCGATGGTCACGTCCAGAATATCGTTAGGGAAGACCGGCGGGTTGTCGTTGACGTCCTGCAGCGTGATCTCCACCTGCAGAGGAAGAGTAAACACCACAGTTTCCGTCAGAACTCGGCCAAACTCGGCCTGCTACAGCTGTTAGGAGGAGAATAAACACAACATGTCGATCCGCTGGGATTCCAGACGATGGAGAAGCTGCACGGTGAGTGGAAAGTTCTCACTCTCCGACTCATGGAGGGCTAGAGAGGAGATCTGTTAAAGGACGAGGTCTCGTACGCTGGAGTGAAAGTTAAAAATACTGAATTATTGTTTTATCCAGAGGTCTTTTATAGAGATCAAATAGTTGAAGTAAATCTGCATCTGTTAAACTGCATGAAAATGATTCTGCAGCTGCAATGTAAATTTAGGAAAAACTGTATCAAGTATGCAAGAAAAATCGATAAACGCTGTGATGGCACTGTAGCTAGTGCTAGCTACGGTTGGCTACCGCTAACCTCAGCAGCCACTTCTTTTTTCCCCAACAGTGAATCAGTAAAGTGTTTAGCTTAGCAGAGCTCAAGGTCGGCTAAAGTTAGCCTTAGCTTTGTCTGACCAGTAACATTCACACAATTTGACATGGTTAGGCTTACTACAAATCACTAATTTAAATATATCTAATAAAAAGATCAATTCATAGACCTTGCTCATTGGTTCAAATGGTCCAAGAAGCTAAACAAAGAGGACACAAGTTTGCTTTTACTGCCCGAGAAAACAAAAATCAAGTAGCTAATAAGTTAATTAGGTGAAATACCAAAGCTACTTGTGTATTAGTATGTAAAATTATGCGTTAAGTATTATTCACAATTGCACAATTTCACCACAAAGCAGTAAAATCACAAAATTCAAGCCGGAAACAAACAAACGAGTTAAGCTAACTAATGCTAGCTTGGGAAAGATCTGCCTTTTACAGCTGAAATCACATGAATTAACGCTAATGCTGAATCTAGATAGCATAATAAACCTTGAAGATTTATCTACTAAACTGTACTCGATAGTAATACAATTAAATTAGCATTTGTTGTGTTAGCTGTTGTACCGTAGTGATGGCTGCATACTAGATACTAGATAAACTAACATATCTCCCGAGCTGCGGGTCTATGGTAGACCTCATATACCCCAGTGCCACGGGAGCTTATGGAAAATGCACAGTTTATAAAATGACTGGAGGCTGGTTTCCATGGAGACGTACAGTCAGTGTAACAGTAGAGAAAACCAACTGCAGCTCAGGGATTTTCACTTTCATGTCTTAGAAACCTAAATAAACACACATTATACTGTGGACCGCAGACCCCCCATGTGGACCAGCTCGGTCCCATGAAGCGCTGATAAACTAAATCTAATACAGACGCAGCAGTGGAGAGAATGAAAAGTGGGATTAGATCAATTGTTTGGATAAATTATGAGATTTAAATGAATTAAAGTGACATTTAACTTTTTTTAAT
Source organism: Limanda limanda (assembly GCF_963576545.1). Taxonomy (NCBI): domain Eukaryota; kingdom Metazoa; phylum Chordata; class Actinopteri; order Pleuronectiformes; family Pleuronectidae; genus Limanda; species Limanda limanda. The sequence continues at coordinate 25,533,661 of NC_083645.1, read as the reverse complement.
CTTAAGGATCATGTGGATATTCATGGTTAAGCCTTTAAATTTCAATTAAGGAAACAATATTTTGGACAAATGTTGTTTCTTCCAACTTCCAGCAGAGTATAATTTATGACCAAACATTTGCTCTTGAATCGAGTGCATGCTTCATCAATCAGTTGGACGCTGCTTTATATCGATGTTGCAAAATACTGTGAAGAATCCAATAGGATGTTAAAATGTGAATAAAGATATCTACATAATGGAACTCTAGGTCAGAATGCTACATGTCTTGATTTGATTATTTCTTATTCCAAGTATGACCTTATTCTAGTTAATACGAAAAAGCTTTTCACAAGTCGGTGTCTTATTCAGACTATTGTAATAATCAAGTTAATATCAGAATATTCACATCCATCTGCTGTCCCTGTGTTCGAACTTCAACTTCACAAATGTTTTACACACACTTATATAAAAGCTAGGACAAGAGTACTTGAAACAACATTATTACAGCAATAGTCAGTACATATAAATGTGTTTATTGCTGAAGGGAATCAGAGAAGCTACATATGGCAGCACAATGGGAATCAGTTACACAAGCTGGGCTTCACAAATGTCTCAGGGAAAGTGAGACATTCGTAGTTTCAGATGTTCTGTGTCTACTGTGGCAATATTACATTTCGACTCGCATCCCCCGACTTAAACTCATCCACTAACGCAAATATGCATTTCAAAGCAAGTAAACACGACTCGTTTTGAATCATAACAGACATTTTGCTGCGCATTCTCTGTTTATTGCTTCTATAAATATGGAAAAGCCGTGTTTAAATTCTCCAGTGATAGGATCTCCATTAATGTTGACAGTGATTATGGTAATTCTCCTGCCAGGCGTCACTAGATGCCCCCCCCCCACCACCACCACCACCTCTCTTCCACAACCCCTTTAAAACACAACTGTGCATTTGTCGGATGAAACAAGAAAATGCGGAAAAGAAAGGTTGTCAAAGGTCTGTAATGGACGCTGTTTTTTAAAAAAGGACAAAGAGTTTCCCAGCAGGCATCTGTGGAGCAGAAAATAGGCTTCAAGGCCGTAGGACCACCAGGGTGGGTGGGGTGGGGTGGGGGGGTCAGATACAGCGGCCTATTCATACCCCGGGTATTAGCAGGAAAAGCAGACTCCACGTGCCCCCAGCAAATCTGCTTCGCAACAAACAGAAGCAGGAAACTCCTCGAAAACAGCTGCCAGCGACTCCTTCTTAGAGAAAAAGTTCAGTTCATTAAGGACGACCCAGAAGAAGAAGCTGGAGGGAGACGTGGTGGAAATGGTGTCACAGTCAGATCTGAATAAAATATGCCTCTGACTGTGAGGCAATGTCACAATTACGACAAAATCTCATCAGTGAAAACACTCATTCATGTGTGATGCGCTTGTGCCCCGGTAAGGATGTTGTCCACTTATTAAACCGACTCTGAGGCTGGTGTCTCTGCATGAGCGGAGATAATTACAGAAGACAAATGAATGTCCCGGGCAGCGGGCGATGCACAAGTCGTATAAACAAGTTCACAATGACAGCGGCTCTTCTCGACTCTCTAACTCGCCGCCCGAGCCGAGGGACCGATGAGGCCGAGTCAACAAACAATGAATATTAATCTCCCGCCCTGTGTGTCCCCTTGATGTGTAAATAATGCAAGGCCCACTTCTGAGGAGGGAACTAATTAGGGGAGAAGTGCAGTTTTGAGGAAAATAATTACGCCTCACCCTTCCACAGTTTGCATAACCAATGCTCCCACGGGACAAAATAAAAAATTATCAAAGAGCTTCGGTGGAAAATTCATCAGAGGAAGAGGAAGCGAGGTCAGGAGGGGGGGGGGGAGAGAGAGAGAGAGGTTCTACTCCCTCTCTACCTGAGAGCCGGGGACCCAGACGCCGCGGCAGGTGAAACACATTAGTTTACAAGGTAAGAGATTGTGTTTCACGAACTCCTGTTTCAGGTTGCAGGTGCTGCTAACTGGCTGCCAGGGGTTTTATTATTTATGGAGACGGATGAATGATTCACGCGTCGAGTGGTTTTCCCGAGCGCCGGCGATTATGAGACCTCACGTGACGGAAGGTATTTGTCCAGGAGCTTGACCTCGGCAGCGATAAATTCATCTGGTCCCTAAACTGCCAGAGTGGAGACGGAACACGGAGGAGGAGACAGGTGGGAGAATTCAGACGTCTGAGCACATGGTTTGAAATCTGCTCTCCTTTCTCACGCTTGGAATTTAAGATTAAAGGGTTAGTTCGACTATTTCACAAAAATAAATAAAGTATATTCCTTTCACAGCAGAGTGTGTGCAGCTTTCTGCAGTGACCCCAATATAATGGTGGCGAATATTAATGTATTTCTGGGGCTAAAACTGGTGAATATTCATTTTAAAGATTAAAAATCAATTTGTTCCAGTAAATAATGTCCCAGTTATATTGGATAATCTGGAGAACTGTTTCCCACAAAGATATAATCCCAATGAAATCTGTTCATATATGTGAAATTCCATTAATCTCCATTGAATAGGGGCAGAGGCAGACTTTTCTATACACTTTTGGCAAATGAGGCTTGTTGAGATAATACTGTATCGCTGCTTTCAGACGTTTACCTGAAATGTTGTAGTGTTGAACAGCAAATGAAGAGTTGATGTTTCTCACATTCAATGGACGTGAAAGAACACTACAAATATCTAATATCTACGTAATGTCCTACTTCTGATTTGTTCTACACAGGCACCGCCCCTCGCCTGGATACTCTGGAAATTTTCCAGTTGTTGTCAATGCATTTGACGAAGACAATTTTCTGCTGCACTCTTGAAAAAACTGGAAAATGAACTAACCCGCCTTTCTGGACATTTTCTAGAGTATGTCTCTGACTCGGACCCTCCACATTGACCCAATTCTTAATACATTACATTAATCGCCATTTAATAGGGGCAGGGGCGGACTTTTCTATACACTCTCTGCAAATGAGGCTTGTGAGATAATACTGTACTGCTGCTTTCAGATATGAAATAATGAAAAGTTCCACATGCAGGGGCTGTTTGTGAAAACTATGTAAGAATCTAGCAGGAAACAATCAATGGACTTGAAAGAACAATACAAATATCTAATATCTATATGATGTCCTCCTTCCGATTTGCTCTACACAGGTCCCTTATGCATTTGACAAAGACAATTTTCTGCTGCACTGGAAAATGACCTGACTCGCCTTCCTGGTCATTTTCCGGAGTACTTCCCTGACTCTGACCCTCCACATTGACCCATTCCTTTAAAAAAAAGACTTTCTTATAGAAGTAAAAATAGTCTGCAGACATCAAAAGCACAGACCTTCACCTCAAGAGCCACAGAAAGTACCGAAATATGTCTCCCATCATCCCACCGTTCAAATCCACAGTGAGGAGAAAGCAGAGCTGCGGTTACAGCTGACGGCAGAAAGCTTCACCTGTATCACCGAGAGCAAATAAACCTTTTGCCTTTTTTTTACCCACATCTGAGAAGTGGAAGCAGCACTAGTTTTCATGTTTCCTTCTCCGAGACGTCTCGTACTTGTCGTCCTGCCAAACGCTCAGACTGCAGAGAGGGGGGGGGGTGTGTGGACTCACTGCAGGAGCCGGAGACGTATGATTTGAGCACGATCCCGTGTCGGCTGTGCACATATTTTGTCAGTTACCGACTCAGTTGTTTTTAATAACCGGTAGAGAGTAGAGATTAATTAGGTGAGCGATGGTTTGCATTAGGGATGAGTAATCCGGTGACTGCTTCCTCCACTGAACACCGCCAGCCTCCGAGCGAGAAGGGGAGAAATCACATCATTAGCACTGACATTTTTTCCTCTTTCCAAAAAAACCCAGACCCCGCAGAACCCCCCCCAAATTTTTTTTAAAAAAAAGCGACCTCTGAGTGCAACTGATGCAACAGTTGGCCTGTAAAAGCTGAGCTCATCTGATCGTAAAAGCTGGAGCAGGGTGCGTCTCCTGCAGGAAACAATCATTTCAAAATGATTAAATGTCTCATTAGATGCTGTTGACGAGTCGGGGTCAAGGGGGGGGGGGGGGGGGGGGGGGGCAGACTTCCAGCTCTCGTTATACTCGGCCGCTGAGATTGAACAATTCCACTTTGCATCATCCCTTCTCACTCGTGTTGCTCCTGAGCCCCGGAGTTGGACCCTAATTTGTTTAAATAAAAATGGGATTACGAATCAATTCCAAATATAACACTTCATCACTGAATCACAGCCAGACGTATGCGCTGTTCAAAGTTATGATCCAGGTTTTTGGCAAAGTACAAAAAGTTAAATTGCACAAAGAAATTGTTGTAATGCCAGGAAAGAGAGTCAGCGACCAAAATCCCTTTGAAACACGCCGACTCCATTGAAGTATGATAAACAAATAAGCAAAACTAATGTGATCAGAGGATTAATGCAGAGTTTGTGATTGCTGATATGATCTGAGGAGACGTTGGTCCGATGCCTTCAAACTTTGTGAGAGACTGAGGAGAGAGGAAGGCTGGTGCAGCTTGGGCTGGTTAGCAAAATATTCCAACAGAGGCAGAAAAATACAAGGAATCCAGCTGCTGCATTTCCCAAAAGGAGCAGGAGAGTCATCACACCCGCCTTCTCATATTCAGACAGAGAGGGTACACCACCCCCCCCCCCCCCCCCTTCCAACCGCTAACTCCAAAACCTCTGGAGAAACCGCACCCATGCAGGTCAGCAAGGACGTCCCAAAACTGCTTCAACACCAGGATCAAACTTCCAGGGGGATTGTGAAGTCCATGCATACTGGAAAAAAAACTTTATTTAGCCAAAAAGATCCTGCACTGTTTCGGAGCCACTGTATCGAATGAAGGAAACTGTCATCCCGCGAGCTTTTTGGAAATGGATTACTGAGCGTCTAGAAGAAGAAGCCCAGACCTGTGTCTGTGTTTTCCTTTCTTAATCTGAAAACCGTATGGAATGATCCGTGCACGTCTGATGAATGCCACGCTACGTGAGGGACTGGGTTGATAGAATTCTGCTTCTAACTGCTCATCTGGAGACAATGATGACAAGAGCCTCATTATTTCACTTGCTGCCCCTCCTCGTGGTCGTTCCAACTGTTTGGATGAAACGTCCTCGACCCCTTGGCTGGAGATTTATGAGCCGGGCTCCGGGGGGGTCAAGGACGCTGGTCAAGATGCCATCTCGGCCTCTGTCTTTTAATAGCGAAAGTAAACACAGCTAAATAATTAGAGACGAGGTCAAACGGATCGCTCCTGCTCCGGCTTCTATTGAACGCGTGTACGAATGCAACCGCCTGGACCTGTCAAACAATCTCCTGCAGAGTAATTCATCCTCCGACCGCAGTCGTCAGGCTCGGGGAAGTGCACGCGCTCTGGAGACAGGAATCCGAGCATACCGGAGATGGGAATGTGCGCCCGGGAAAAAGCAGACAAAGCTGGACGCCGGCCAAACCTCAGCAAGAGTGAAGTCAGGATACGATCATAACCCATCCCCCCAAATCTCCTGCAGTCCCATGGAAACAAAAAGAAAAAGAGTGAGTAAGAGCAAGAGACAGACAAAACAAAACAGGAGAGCCTGCAAACAATCACAAAGCACCTCGGCCTCATGTGAGCACCGAGGGGAGAGACATTGTTGGACAAGTGGTTTTCACAAAGGGGATCACTGTCCTCTCAGCGGACCACTTCACCAACTGTTAACAGAGTGTTTGTCTACAGCCGGCCCCTCCAAGCCCCCCGGCAGACCCCTGGCCAGCAGAGGTTCCCTCCAAAGCGGTTCTGGTGGGATATAGAATCCAACAGAACTAAAAACCCACCGGGTCATGTGGACCGGTGTCCGGTTTCAAGAAGCCTCTGGGCTCGTTCACATCCCTGCACACGGGAGAGAGGGAGCGAAATCCTGATGGATCGCCATATTTAATGGTCCCGTATCCGGCCATGACTGGTGCAAACTGGGCTTCTTCTTCTTCGCTATAAACAGCCATAACTCTTCCCCCATTATTCCTACCTGGGAGAGTTGGATGGAAAGTTTAATTAGACCTTGTGCAAGATCAGAGTCGAGCTAATGGAGGGGAGACATGATTTAGCTCTCCTTGAAGCCGGAGCACAATTCAAAGCTGTCATCGGGAAATTACCATAGCCTATTAAACGCAGCGTGCTTCTGTATCCCTGGATTAAAAGGTTAGACGAACATCAAAACAAGCATTCTCTCCTCCGTCTTGTGAGATGAAAGGTAGAAAACAAAATAATTAGCCTGTTTGTGAAAAGCATGCTTTGAAGATGTGAGGGAAGAGAAATGGATTTCCATGTTATCAGTTGTCTGTCTTTTTTCGGAGGACATTTTCTTTAATGGAAGGAGAGCAGAACCAGAGTCAGACGTCTATGAGTCTTCAGGTCGGTGCCACTGACGCTGCGTGAGTCTTATCACGGCGCCCTCGCCACAATTACCTCCAATTACATCCTTCAAGCCTCAATCCAGGGAAAGGAGAGCAACTCAGAAATTTAAGATTGCTAAAAAACTAAAAACATACAAAATAGATCAAAAAAGAACTTGATTTTCACATTTGTAATCACTTCAGGGATCAAAATAAACTTGTAATAAACGTTGTCCTTCTCAGAAAGTACTGAGGTACATAAAGATTAATCATTTCTTGTGGATATTGAAAGTTTTAAAAGCTTTTCGCTGCAACTATCAGAGCAAAACTATTCTTCTACTTCCTCTGGCTGCACTTACTCTTACTTTGCTGAAACGTACTTTGCATCCAACATAAGATAAACTCATTTGTAATTTTCTGATAACATCAACTTTTGAAGGGGCCTGCGTTGCATTAATCCTAATGGAAATAAAAAACTTTAAACAGTTTTCACAAAGGACAAGAGGTTAGAGAATGTTTTCCAGCCCTTAGATGAGTTTGTAATCCGTCAACTGATATGAAAGAGAGGAAAAATCCCCAGAGTTGGACGCTCAAGCTTCTGCTTTTATCCCGAGAGCGGCAATATAACATGCTGCTCGGAATTAAACAAAGTAGTCAGAGTCATCTCCACCTGGATCGCTGACAAATTTCAAAACGTAGCTTATAGTTTAAAGCTCTGAAGGGGCCATTCTTCACAATAAGCACTTTTGATTTCACTGCAGAATCGTGTTTTTTTCCAAATGCAGTAAAGCTACACACTTAAAAGCACCTCCTCAACCTGTGGTTATGTCCCAAAAAGTTCAATTATTGTCTTATTCTGATTGAAATTGGATCTGATTTGTCAGAAATACGTCTTGACACGAGGAGGATTGTTCCATATGGCTCAGCTCCTAACGTCAGGCTTCACATTAGAGGGATTTAAACAGATAGAAAGTGAAATGCAGTAAATATAAGATATCATTTTATGGAGCCGATATCTCTTTTCAAAACTTCTGGAAGGTCTGCGAGAGGCTTTAAAGACGACTGCGGCTTCCATTTTACAGTCGCTGTCAGCCGCTGATAAATGCATGAGATTTACAGGAGCTGGGCTGGGACAGAGAAATGCATTAGTGAAAGAGATCTCTCCGGTTTGACCTAATTATTTACAAGTCACATCTGGGAAGATAGACTCCGAGACATTACGCTAATTCTGCGACCTAGAAATCCGGGCTGGGTTTGGCACTGATGGGATTAAGAATTAATTAGACTCGTATTTATTGCATCAAAGACGAGTTGTTCCAGCTTCTTGTTTGTTTGTGGTTCTGAAATCTGTGCACTTTCACTTTTCAGATCAAGAACAAAAAAAATCGGTTTCCACTGTTAGTAAAGTTGTTTTCTTTCATCCTTAAAATATTTGTACTCTTCCAGTTTCCCTTCTATCATATTTTGGAAACTACATCAACAAGTCCACTCTTGTGCTGTGAATTTTCACTCTGATATTTTCCGGACATTTCACCAGGGGATAGACAGGAAAGTTCCAGAAGAATTCCAGAGTAACACATTTAGACGTTTGCCTTTTCACATGCATCCCCCTCTGGTGAAATTCCATGTGAAAGCAGCTTATATATTAGCACGTAAGTAAGTAAGGCGGCACTGCAAGAGAGTGTGTGTAACATCAGGATGACGGAGTTCAAACAAACAACTGAGGTCAAAATAAGAAGATAAAGTTTTGACCGTGAGTGGAGAAGTGGAGCAGAGTGAGTCGGGAATGTGTGTGTGTGTGTGTGTGTGTGGTGCAGAAAAAACAGATCCTTTAATCCAAGACAGGAGTTGTTGTGTGAAAAGCTCCAGGCCCTCCCCACCCACCCACCCCCCCGAGCCAGTGTTTATGTGAACGACCCCTGAAAACCTCAACATTGGGCTCAGCAACAGAGAGAGTGTGTGTGTGTGTGTGTGTGTGTGTGTGTGTGTGTGTGTGTGTGTGTGTGTGTGTGTGTGTGGCTGACCTATGCTCCGGGATGAAACGCGACAGCCACCCACAGCTTCATGCTGACCAAACTAAAAATACAATAGTGGCTTCAGTGATACCTTTAAACAATGGATAGGAGTTCAGATATTTCTATATTTGGTATTTATATCTGTGTTCCGTGTTTTTCTAATCCACCGCAGCTCAGACCCGTCTTTAGATCACTATCACGTATCTCTTATCAGTGTGTTTAGTGTGGAACTGTTGCTGGGAAGTGAGCAGCTTAGCTGGGCATGACAACTTAGACACAAGTGTAAGAAATAACAATTTGATGTTGTTACAACAACATGAACTGAGATGACTGGACTCCTGGAAGTCAATGCAATGCGAATAAATATTACTATCCATGTCTTAAAAAACTAAAATTGTTGTTTATACATTTTGTCCTGATTAAAGAAACTAGAGCTTTGGATTTTAGCTGCATTTTCAAACTTTTTCAAAGGAGTCAAAAAACTTCATGCTAAGCTAATAGCCTCTTGGCTGCAGCCCAGAAATATTATTACATTATTACCAAACTCTCACCAAGAAAACGAGTTAACATGTTCCCCAGTTATCTAATTATCACTGAATGCTTGGGTTATACCAAACCAGACCAAGAAATAAAATGAATATTAGACCTAGTTTTACCAGGTGGACAGACAAACACGTAAATAAGTATATTTTAAATAAGTATGCAATGGAAATCAACCACAACAAACCACTATTATTTCTTCAAATAAAATGAATATTAGACCTAGATTTACCAGGGGGACAGAAAACACAACATAGAATGAAAAAATAATGTTTCTTTGGGTAAATCCGCAGTTTTAAAATAAGTATGCAATGGAAATCAACCACAACAAACCATATTGACATTATTTCTTCACACCAAACATTCCTAATCCATATGCTTGATTGTCATGCATGTTAAACTTTTTGTTTTGGATCCACCATACATCTGCCGTGGTCATTTGGACCTCAGCAGGAAACAGCTTGGCACGAGAACCTGATCCGAAGCCTTTCTGAGGGGCAACAGAAGAAAAAAACAAAAAGAAAATGACAGAGAAATGTTGATGAATTTAACATGAGGTGGCGTAAAAAAAACGACTTCTGCCAAATAACTTGACAATGAGGGACAGCCCCCCCACTGCTGAGGCCATTCAAGCTAGCAGACGACAGCGCCTGGAGATAGCTCGGCCGCTTCTCTCTCTCACACAGACACACAAACGGATGGAAATGAAAACTGTGCACCAATCACACGGCGGACATTCATACATGTGCGTCGGTAAAGAGAAGAATCACTTCCTCGCTACAGGGAGGTCTCCCGGCGCTTCACATGTGCAACTCTCTTATTATCATGAAGATGGGCCTTTTAAAAGTACCATCCATCTTAATTAACAAGCCATTTGTATGCACTTCAGCCCCCGAGCATGGGAAGAAATTCTGCGGCCAAGGACGAATTCTCGGGCTCTAAGACATCATTAGCGGATTAAAAAGAAACAAAACACGACTTCAATAGCCTTCACATGTTGCCTGCACATTTCATTATCTCCCACTGTTTCTCAGCTTCATCCTTTTTGCCGTTTTTTTTTTTCCGGATGTGCACCAGAACTTTGCTCCTCATTCCTTTGGAGTTCCACATAATTTGAGGCACTCTCTCCTTGATTTAGGGCCCCGGCCGTTACATCAATGCCTCACTGTCTGAGGAGTAAAAGCGGGAATGGCGTGTAGCATGTCCTTCTGCGGCTACTGAAACGAGCGAATATAATTTCTGCCTTCAGACGTCAAGCGCGAACAAACAAATGTCAGCCTGGATATGATCTGTTTTCTCTCACCGGTCCCGTGGCTAAATGGTTCTCAGTGCGATGGACTTGTTGAAAGATCACTACTTTATATACGGGCTGTGTTTTGGCAGATGTCTGGCGTTTTTTGAAATGGTCATTTCACCGGGTTGATGTGTACGTGTGTGCGTGAGTGCACCCGGGAGTAAGAGGGGGGTCTTCCCATAGGGCCTCTGTCTGCAAAACAAAAAGGAAATGTTTCAAAAACAGCCCTATGGGTAATTCGCCCTCACAGTCGTGGGTTTTTTCCTTTTTCTTTTTGTCTGGCGGCACGCTTGAACGCAGCTGAATAGCCGAGAGACAATTCGTCTCAATTCCCCATTCAGGAAACCTACAGAGACTATTAATTGTCAACTCATAAAGGCTCCATAGACGCCCCATGAGAGAGAGAGGAGACGCTGCTCAGACTCTTTTTTTCTCACTCTCCTTTTTCCTTTCTCTCCGTCTCTCCGCTATCATCCAGAACACCTTTAGGTTCTCTCCAGGGTTTGCAGGGTCAGCGTGCGAGGTCAGAAGGTGATGATTTATTCCTCGGAGCCGTTGCATTGTGGGAGCCCTCGGTTTGCTCGGGGGTCAGAACCCCGGTTCGGCACAAGGGTGTGATTCTCTCCTGCAGCTCTGACATGTACTTTGTGGCTCAGCAGAGACAGAAAAGAGAGAAAGCAGACAACTCCTGCTCTTCATTTCTATCACTTTTTTCTTTAAATAAAATCCTCCAGACTTTTGCCCCAAAACAGAGACAGAGACAGGCCGCCCGAAAAACAAGACTTGTGGGTATTGGGGAATGTGACAGAAAGAAAAATACTCAGACAACAAAAGAGCGATGCTGTTCTCCTCCGACTGCCTCGGGAAGTGAAACCAACAATCAGCAATCACTCAGACAATGGGCTTCTTAAAACCGTGGACACCAAAGTCCGACAGAGTGTTTAGTCTCGGAGCAGGAGCGACAACACAAATCTAAAGTCGTTATCAATGTCTTTGGAAAACAACATGGGGAAGATATACAGCGGATCACACACACACTCCACACCCAGGAGAACACACAAACACAACGCTGACGTATTAATTCAACATTTACACAACATTATAAACAACACGTCAGGAGAATTGCGTCTTTAAATCTTTAAGTTTAGTCTAAAAGTCGTATCTAGGATGTTTGAATTTAAGATCTGCTTTTATTTTCCATGTTTGTGTTCAGGACGTCGATGATGAATCCTCATAATGAAAACAATATTTACCCCCAAACTGTCAGTCAGCACGTTCATGACTCTTTTATGGATTCAGGGAAAACGTCCGTGTGACCACAAACTGTCCCAGTATTACAACAACGTGGACGCTACGTCCCCAAAGAATCTAAACACTGGTTTAGGCGGTTGCACGTCATCATCCAGGGCACCGGGAATAAAAACCCAAACATAAAATAAAAACCCTGGTGAAGTCTGAGCCGCCGGACGCCTGGTGGACGTCAGCGAGAGCAGGAGGAGGATTTCAGAGGAGCTGCTCGGGGGTACCAGGGGCTTACAGTGTCACATCTGATCTGCTCACCGACAGGAGCAGTCACCACCTTCACCTCCACCACTCCACCCCCCCCCCACCCACCGCCGTCGCCACCACGACCCGGCATGCATGGATGAAACCCTCCACTTGGCACGGCGGGACAGAGAAAGAGAGAGAGAGAGAGACGGGGGTGGGTGGGAGGAGTGGAAAAGGGGAACGAGGGCAGCAATTGAGAGACGAGAAAAAGACAAGTGAGGCCCTAAAGTCAATCGGGCCTCTTGTCTTTCCTCTCTGCTCCTTTTCTCTTGTTATTCTCTCCTCCTCTTAACCTCTCTTGTTTTTCTCCTGAACCCCCCCCCCTCCCCCCTCCCTCCCTCCCACCCCCCCCCACTACTCTTTTTGTTCACCCCCACTCAGCCGTGCTTCTGGTTTTGTCCCTTGGAGTCAGACTGATGATGTTGTGCCAACACTCACATCATATTCAGACATAGAATAGAATACATCTGTGTGTTATTAATTATAGTATTAAAAAAACTATTGTACCGATAAAAATCTTTTGCCTCTTTCTCTAGAATCTCATTCTCCTTCCTTCAGCTATTGTTTTAAATCCTGGCCGCACATCTTTTATTCTCCAGGAAATAAATAACGTACTTAAAACTTTCTTCCTTGTGACCTCAAATGGGCGCTCGGTCAAAAACATCCAACTTTACACAAAGTCGATTTTACTCTCTCGCTAGAACAGCTGTCGAGAAATCTGAGGAGATATCATCGCTTTCATCAGTCAAGGTTTGAGATTTCTAAAAAATATTTGATAGAGAACCTGCAGCTGAGGGTATGAGGCTTGAAAGATGAGGGCATCTAACATAACATGACGCGCCAGCTGGTTTGTTACAGGAAACCATCTGGGAAGACTTTGTTAGAAACTGGAAAAGGACACAGGTTGTAAAAAAAGATTCTTGGCAGGTGATTGGACGAACCATCTGTCCATCGCACGGGTACCAGGACCAATCGAGAGGAGACTGAAAATCATTTAAATGCCTCTTGTTATGATATGTATGTATATAAGTGCTATCTATCTATCTATCTATCTATCTATCTATCTATCTATCTATCTATCTATCTATCTATCTATCTATCTATCTATCTATCTATCTATCTATCTATCTATCTATCTATCTATCTATCTATCTATCTATCTATCTATCTATCTATCTATCTATCTATCTATCTATCTATCTATCTATCTATCTATCTATCTATCTATCTATCTATCTATCTATCTATCTATCTATCTATCTATCTATCTATCTATCTATCTATCTATTTATCAGAAGGCATGCAATCTGACTAGCGCCTAGTTAGCATGGTTAGCATAGCCGTAGCCCAATACGTCGTATTTAGCTGCTACATCTGAAAAATGTCACTAAAGGAAGAAAACTTAGAATCTGTGTTTGCAGATCATCTCAATGTATTCACGTGCACATGGACAGACTCATGCACTAGCGTCCACGTGCACGGACGTGAACACGAGCCCGGGTTCGACTTCCGAAACAAAGAACAAGGCCAACCGCTGCTCCGCTGTTTCTCCTTGTATAGAAAAATCGTTGTTTGCCGCTACGTTAATGTTCTAATCTAATAAACCTTTAACAAGCAAAGAGGGCCACTTGTTGAGTTACAGACTTTTATTAACTTTGACTCATCCTGGGGAATAAAAGTCAGAAGTTTTCCTTTAAGGATCCCATGATGGGTCCGTTTCAAACGCTCGACAAAAGAATCCCAGAATAGAACTCGATAATGAAAGCACGTCGGAGAAAATCCTGATTCTTGGCAAAGAAAACAGGTTTGAACCAAACATCCAGCATCACCGTCAGTCTGAGTCGTGTCTTATCTCTGTCCTTTTTTACTGAGTCCAGTCCGTCCTCCGCCCCCCCCATGCACAGTCCTCCTGTCTGTCCGTCTCTGGGACTTAAGTCCTGTTGCTATTTTGCCACCAGTCGAGACGGATCCTCTTTCATTCGAGATCCCTCTGACATGTGGCTCCGGTTTCAAGTAAATCCAGCTCTGGGCCAGCACTGTTTATAGCTACCTGTTCAAACAATAGCCCGAGGGTTCAGAAAAATAATAAAATACTCCGACAAAACCGTGCATCTCCAACCCCCCCCCCCTCTGTGTAATTTAATGCACCAGACTGTCACACAGCGAGAGGTTTATTTTCCATTGCGGTGATATAATTTCCATCTGACACGAGGGTCGGTTCACCGGTGGACCAGTGAATTCTCGTCTTTCTTCGCCGAGGTTTTTTCTGAGGACGCTGACAAGTCGTCTGTCTCACGTTCATACGGTTACACACTCCTCCCACCCCCCCCCCCCCCCCCGCTGCTCGGTGTGCAAGGTCAGCCGTCTGCTGCCGGCGACCGGGAAGCTTTGTTCAGGCGGTCGTGGCTCGACCGAGTGGTTAAGTGCCTTTTCCTCCAAATGTTATTTATTGAGAAGATGTTTATAATTCACGATCTCGGAGCTCAGGTTCAAACTGTGGACTCGGTTATTGTCAGTGGGATAAATCAAAACTGTTTTTTTCATATCCTTAAAGGGAAAGTAGCAGGAGCCCTTCTTTTGCTTTTCAGCTGTTTCAGCACTTTTTAAGTACTTAGAGGAAACAGGGTGGCACTCACATACCACCGCTAAGGCCCAACAGTCCCCTCAAACTCAAAAGAGCTGCACCAAATTCCACAAACTCATCGATATCAGTCCTCTCAACGCCGGAATTCTTTCATCAAGATCCATGAATTCCTCCCCGACCCAAACTTCACCCTTTAAAGATCCGTGGTTTTCCGTGAAGACGTTTTTTGTGTAATCTTGGAAACAAACAAACAAACAAACAAAGAGTTCTTTTTGTTTTTAATGACGGTTGGCCACCGATGTCAAGGTGAATTATTATTAATGAGTTCTGTCTCGGGTCAAAAATCGGTAAAGTAGTTTTTGCGTAATCCTGCTAGGAGACAGACAAACAAACAAATAGCAATAAAACTTAATCTCCTTAGAGGTAAAAGAGTAAAAATGTTAATAAATTCAAATCATGAAAGCAGCGGTATTTGGAAGAGCCTTGCTCAAAGGCCTGCAGGCGCTCCTCTCTCCACCTGTGGATCCTTTCACTTCAGCGTAACTGTCGCTGTACAACACGTCTCTTTGTCTCTTCACATAAAGCTTTAACTCAAGCACAAGCAAATGCATACGTCTGAGGAATGTTTTCATAGATTAGACCCCAATCTGCCTTTTCAGAGGGTCTCTCTACTTTCTAACGGTTCCTCCATCGCCGCCGCTCTGTGTGTCTCCACATTGTCTCGTGACGCCTTCACATAGCACGGTAGCCCAAAGACTAGGGGAGGCCAAAAGAATCTCTCCAGGCCAGATGGTTTGGCCGGACAGCCGAGGCCTGGATTCCCACGGAGGAAACACACTGGACTTGGAGCGATGTCAGTTTCCCCCCCCGAGCTCCCTGCGGCACTCGGTAACACCACGATTCAAACCCATTGGGCTGCGTGATGTTTAATTGAACCACAAGCTGTTAATTCAGGGGAAAAAAAATCAACTAATCCAGATTAAGGTCAGTCAGACGGGGAATGGAATTGTCAAAAGCACTCCCGGCTCGGCCTTGCTGGGTACCTTTAAGGATCGGGCTCATTACTCGAAAGCCAAACACGCTCACGTGAAACAAACACGGATCGGCCTGGAGGGGTTTGTGTGTCGCGTCGTGAGAAGATTTTGACATAATCTCACACCAATGGCTGCTTGTTTGTTTGTTTTCTGCCATTGTTAAGGATCCGAAAAAGCCCCGGTGTGAGGAACGTGTGACTGGACTGATCCGCGGGTGGAGATTTAACAAGCGAGAGGTCGTGAAGCGTGAGAGGCGAGCGCACCGAGGCTCAGACGATGGTGTGAGCGGATGCAGTCGGCAGATTTACCAGTTTCAACACCACGACTGGTTCACTCCCTCCTTATCTGAACACTTTCTCACTCGCTGCAACATCTACGTTTCTATCAGCATCTCTCTTTCACTCTTATCTTGTTTTCTGACCGGGCCAACGGCTGTATGAGCGCTGACAGGCCAAAATATGAAAAACAATATATTCTCTGTTGCTGTGGTGACAATCCCTGTTTCTCCTGTTTCTCTCTTTCTCAGAGCAAACTGAGAGATTGTGTCATTTCTGCTCGTCGGAGCGATGCACCAGCGGGACGCTGCTCAGGCAAAGTGTGTGAACGCATCAGAAAGTTTACACAGCTGGAGCGTTTTTTAATGCACTTAAAGGGAAGGAATCGGCTTTAAAACACAGACACGAGGGTGTTGATCAACAATGTTTCTGTCGTCTTAAATACACTTTGGGTTTTCCTGAGCTTTTGTACCATTCTTATCAGACAGGACAGTTTTTCAAGCATGAAAGGGGGAAAGAGTGGGTTTATGCAATAAAACTACAGAAGGGATTTCCATGATATTTGGTGGAAGGATGGAACATGGGCCGAGAAAGAACCCATTCAATTTTTGGGTTGGATAAATTTCCTTTTCACCGATTTCTCAGGGAAAATGTAATGAATCTTGATGAAAAGAAAATCTGGCATATTTGAAGGACTGATATTAACGAGTGTGTGCAAAGGTACGAGTGCCCGTCTCCTGTGAGGACGTATTTTATATAACTACAAGTGTTTTTATTAATAATAGGAGTTGACAAAATATACACAAATAAACACTTGAATCCCAATGATTAGTTAGAGGTTCATGCAATTAATGAATAAGCTTGGTTGCCCTGTAACTGAGGACCATTGTAGTTTCAAGGGACTGTATCATGCACACTGCCAAGTCTGCAGAGGTCTCGTGGCGCTGGGGGGGGGTGCGCTGGATTAATCTCTCAAACAATGACAAATGGCATCAAGCGCTGTACTTTACATTCTGTGGCTATTACTGCATACCAGAGGGGACTAGCCGGTGAAAGCATTCAAGTGTGTGGAAGCGAGCCCATATTAATGTAACACACAGGAAGCTCATATCCACTTTAGCCCGTAGGTCCACTTGCAACACACCGGAATAGAACATTACACTTGTTTCTGTTATGAAAAGTGAAAAACAAGCTCGTATTTTTGTTTACGCATCTCTGCCAGATAATCATTTCAAGGCTTTAAGGTTGAATCTGTCAGCGCGTTGGACTATTGCTTCATAATTTACAGTTGGGAACGGTCAAGCTGTGTTCCAGTGCCGGACATGGATAATGCATCCCACACTGTACCCCCCCCTCCTGAGTGATCTCAGGTGGAACTGGACACTAACATTTATCCATAACGTCTTGGTTTTTTAACATAAGGACCTGGATTTGACTTGGCAGCTGTGTTTGGGGAAGGAAACTATAGATCAAAAAAAAAAGGAAAGTAGGGGGAGTGATGTATGCCGTGGTCTCTGCGCTGGGTGCGTTGTCTCATGGGCGACAGGTTTCATCTGCAGCCGTTCTCACAGATCCATCACTCGCCCCGGGTCGGACACCCAGCACACGGGCCTCTGCAATTAGTGCATCAGCAGCTGGGGAGACCATTAGACAATCCCGCCTGTTTGCTTCATCTCCTCTGTTTAGAGAAGAATTGACAAATAGAGGGTCGCTAATGAATGGTGCGTGTCACCGTGAGCAGGACCGCCTGGTTCTCTTTTTGGGGCAAAAACTGGTCGAGAATAGTGGGCTGAGGTGACGTGGAACCCAAACTGTGAAAGGGCCGCTTTGGAAGATGTTATTAAGATGTGTAATTTCTGCAGATGTTCATTATCCTTCAGCCGGGGTTAAGAAAACAAGTGGTAGTACAGTTCAGCAATTTGTCTTTGGAGGATAGATGATGATCGGCCATTCGAGGCCATTGCACTGCGGCGCAAGCAGAGCAATTAAACCCAAATGTGAATTTGTAATGCAGGCGTCATGAATACTTTATACTCTGGCTCTATTAAGGGTCACTCCGGAGGATTCAAAAGGCTTAATGGGTCATGTCAGTGATGTGTGGCCGCTCACAGGACCTCCGAGCCCAATTATCTGCACCGATCCCAAATTCCCATCGCTGACTTTCCTTTACATGCAGGTGGGAACCCGGTGAAACAGTGAGAGTGTGGGAGTCTGAGAACTGTCCAGTTTATCTTAAGAGAATTAAGATAAGGCAGGAGTGAATCACTCAACGTGGTCCGAGGCTAATCTGAGCTCTGGCTGACGTATTCTGCACTATCTCACCTAAACACTCACACACGTATGAAAACAAACACAGATTACTGATACCATTTATCCTCCATAAGTCAAAGCGAGTGCAGGGTACAGTGTATATGCACAGATGATAAAAACCTTTACCCTAAATACCCTTAATTGGGGGGTCAGGTCTGCTTTTAGGAGAAGCCGGGAGAGATGAGATAAAGGCCAAGTGTTGCCACAGCTTCCAGAACGGTGACGTCTCTTTATTGGACAGAATAAAGTAAAGGTTGTAAAAGTAATCCATCCAAAAAGGAGTGCACTACTTTCTGCAATAGACTTTATGTTATCATTGGCAAATACTCTGCAGCTGAGTGATGCTATTTTCTGTAAAACTCTCTTTAGTTTTTTCCTTTTTTTTGTGTGTGCGTGTGTCTGGTCTCGTTTCTCATCTATTCCCGAAATGTTGTACAGTAAATATGTTGATTTTCTTTGGTCAACTGTGGGCAAGGAAATCGAAGGCCTGTAATCAGTTTTCCAAAAACCTCACCGCCTTCGCTCGGCCGTGATGTTTATTTCCATCTTGATGACATTGTCCAAAGTCGGTTCGTGTTTTAAGCAGGAAAAACATTCACCCTCAGGAGGTTCTGATCACAAATCACGTGGCCGGCTCAAGAAGTCACAACGTAAACACAGAGACACGAGGTATAAATATGAAATACTAAGAAATTCGAAAACAAATTCTAAGTAGAAAAATGTATTTACATGTGAGTAAATGTAAGATGATGCAGGCGTTGTTGCATTTAACTTAATATCTTTGTTGTTTTTTGAAGTAGTGAGAAATTAGAAAAAAGGGGAAAATTTAAGGAACGGTTTTCGTAGAATGTGAAACTGAGCAGAGATCATGGAGAGAAGAGGATAGTTTGAGTTTCCAAAGCGTAGACGACAACACCACACCACGAAAATTACGTATTTTATGCAAGTTTGACCTTTATTTGTTATATTTGCATTATTTTTAAAGACAGACGTGTCAAGAAACGTCCATAACGAAACCAGTCTTTATTTCAAATAAGTGTAATTACTTGTTTTTATCAAAATTTTACAACGAATTTTACATTTTCAAATTTGAAAATGCTTTGTCAAACATGATTTTGTTTTTCTAGTCCACAAAAACTCATTTTTGATATCAGATTTTTAAGTTTTTGGTGTGTTTTTGGGTCAAATATGTTGATAAAAAATGGAAAAAATTATGTCTGAGAGTCAATGTTGTGCTGAAAACAAAGCTAATGGTAAACCTGTGATATATAAAGTCACATTTCAGAGTTAAAAGAAGTTTTCAAAGCAACAATGTTATGATTAAAATCTATCTGAGAATAGTTCTGCTGTTTGTATAAATACGAAGTGTGAAGATCCTTCTCTCCCTCCAGGATCAAGATTTATCAGGGATGTCAGACTTTAGGTGCACTACATCTTGGTCATTTTCCACACATTCCACAAGTGTAACACAAGTGTATTTATACGACGCAACACGCTGGACATAATCTACAACATGAAAAACGCACGGGATAATTAAACCCACTATTGACACTAATTAAACGTTCCCCAGGATCTAGATTTAGAAGACAAACAGAGTCGAGCCAGATTTAGTTCAAACTGGACCCGAGCTTGGCCGTGGTGTCTGTAAATCAGCTTTACGAGCGTGTGTGGGATTTACAACCCGACCTACGTTACTCACCACTGGCGTCTGCAGTGAACGCTCGTACAGGACATGCTATACGTGAGGAGATTAACAGCAGCGGGTAGAAAGGTTTAATTCTGCAAAACGACACGTACATAAAAAAAAGAGAAAATATGATTTCAAATCCGTGGAGAGTTCGCAGACAACAGCTGCTCCGACGATCCATCACGGGATTGTTTACAGGAGCCGGAATAACCCGCTCGCTCATCCGCTCACTGTGATGTCATGAGTCATTGCAGCGGTGGAAATGTGACAGAGTTTTCAAATAAATGGCGTCTTCCCTCATTTGAGAACAAGACGTTTCAAAAAGACGCGGAGGATTTTAGCAGACGGCTTTTTTTACAAATGACTCGACTGACTCGAGGAGAGAAGATCTGAGATGGTCCCGAGAGTTTCCGAGGAAAACTCGACTTCTGCCTTTGCAATAAGTTATCACAGAGCCAGTCATCGTGACAAAGAGCAGCTGAGAAAAAAAACCCCTGCAACAATCCAGACTACAGTTATGTTTCCTCTCGGGTTTTATTGTCTTTTGTATCAAGAACTCGTGCAGAAGCGTAAACCGACTCCCTCCGGTGCCTCTTTCCTTCTCTGGCGTTCGCTTCTAAATTCGTCAGGAGCCGGACAAACGATCCCCGAGGCCGAATGCGAGCGGGAACAATACCCAGAGCCCACTGCTCGGTGTCAAAC
The DNA here is from genome assembly GCF_963576545.1 of Limanda limanda. Taxonomy (NCBI): domain Eukaryota; kingdom Metazoa; phylum Chordata; class Actinopteri; order Pleuronectiformes; family Pleuronectidae; genus Limanda; species Limanda limanda. The sequence continues at coordinate 25,513,297 of NC_083645.1, read as the reverse complement.
GGCCCCGGGGCCAGAATCTGACCGAGGCGACACGAGGCCGCAGGAGGTCGTAAAGTTAAGTCAGCAGAAGAAGAGAAGGAGCGAGACACACAAGGGTGGGGACTGTTGGAATTCTCACGCTGCAGCCGGGGCGGCTTCCTGTTATTTGTTTTGTAGTAAATGTCGACTCTCGGGGGGGATATGACCGACCGTGCTGCTGGACACAAGTCGCCGTCTGTCCGCCGACCACCTCTGGTGTGTGTGTGACGAGGTGTGTGTGTCTGTGTGTGTGTGTGTGTGTGATTCCTTGTTCCTAAGGTGGTTCCCTTTGTTTGTTGGTGCTGTTTCTGACAGCTGGGATCGGTTAACAAAGACTTAACTTCAGTCACTGAATTGAAGCAATTGTTCCTGAACCTGTGTCTCAGATGGTTAAGAGGGACGTTTGTAATCGGAAGGACGGGGGTTTGATTCCCGACTTGTCCAACTTGCATGTCAAAGTTTTCTTGGACAAGATATTGAACCCCAAAGTTCTACAGAAACCCCGAATGTGACAGATACACATTTTACTTCCACTCTCAACTGCCAGATTCTGATTCTGCCAGTGTTTAAACTGACTTAAGTTTAAATTCTAAATTCCGTTCTTCTACTTTCATGGTGCACTACCTTCTTCTGCAGCAGAGGTCAACTGGAAACTCTGGTTCCCATTGCATTTAAATGGTTCAACAGAACTGTCAAAGTTTTCATGGACAAGATATTGAACCGCAAACTTCTACAGAGACACCGAATGTGACACATACACATTTTACTTTTACTCTCAACTGCCAGATTCTGATTCTACCAGTGTTTAAACTGATTAAAGTCTAAATTCTAAACTTCATCCTTCTGCTTTCATGGTGCACTACCTTGTTCTGTATGTGCAGCAGAGGTCAATTGGAAACTCTGGTTCCCATTGCAGCTAATGTAAGTTCCCTAAACCTGCATTAAAATGGTTAAACAGAACAGTGGAGCCAACAGACCTCCACCTAATATCCAAATCTCTGCAGGATCACTTTTCTAATGCACTGTTGTTCTATCGTATTTCACAGAAAGCACATTCAGAGACATAAGAACATGTTTCCTTCCTTTCAGAAGAAGCCATTTAACCGCAGTTACTTTCCTGTGAGAACAAAAGCTAGCTCCGCCCACAGAGAAAAGCCCGAGATGAGAGTAAACATGACTTTTATCAGGTGTGTGAGTGGTTGAGTGTTTCAGAGAACATTTGTTTTCCAGGGAACTAGTTTTAAATAACAACATTGAGCCAACGTGGAAGAGGTACAGACCTGAAATGAGGAAAACTCTGCAGATTCATATAGAATAAAATGCCTGAGGCCACATGAGTCAGCGTCATCAATATGTTTACCACTGAGTGATTTGACTCAACCGACGCGGCACCATGAAAACACGAGAGTCATTCGAATCCGCTGCTCTCCTCCATCGGACACTAATGGTCCGGGACCCTCTCCTCGGCTCATTATCTGGTTCTGCTCCTTCTTAGCAAAATACTAAGAGAAGCAAGGAAAGGAATCGAAAATACAGAAAGAGAAGGAGGGAGTGATGGAGAGAGGGATAGAGGGAATAGAGAAGGGTTGCAATGGAGAGAAGAAAGAAAGTGAGGAAGATGGAAACAAAGAGAGAGAGTGAGAGAGAAGGGGAATGCATACGTGGGAAATGTGTAAACAGGCCGAGGAGAGATAGAAAACGGAAAGAGAAAAACAAGGTAAAGAAACAAAGTGCAGGGCGAGCGAGCAGACTCGGTGGCGTGAGTTTTATTGTCTAACTGTTTAATTGTAAATAACAGGCCTCGGCGATGTGAGCGACCATTCATTCGTCCAGACAGAGTGATTAATCCATGCTGGGCCGAGCGAGGGTGTGTAATGTGTGTGTGAAAGAGAGAGAGAGAGAGAGAGAGAGAGAGAGAGAGAGGGCTCTTTCTTTCCCTTTCTTGTCTGTATCTCACTCGCCCTGCAGGTCCTAATTGGTTAATTTCATAAACTTCTCAAAGGGGCGCTCACTGAGGCCACCCCTCCCCCCTCCGCCCCCCCCACCTTCTGGTCTGTTGAAGGAACAGGAGCCGGTTTCAGCGGCGCTACCTGGTCAGCTCCTCTGGTCTTTGTTGCCGAGGGGGATGAGAGTCAGACGGCGGCCGCGGGGGGGGGGTTCCTCTAACTGGGAAATACAGCGGTGAGATAATGGGCTCGGCTGGGAGCTGGTCACTTCCCAGTGTTTTGTCCTCGGGGACGAGACGCTGACCGGCTCATTATATCATTCAGGGTCCTGCCGGGATCAATAGCTAACAAGCAGGGCGTGAAGAAATGTGGTAAAAAAAGACAAGCAAACAAAATTCTGCCTGTTTTTAAGACTATTTTATAGTTTTATATACTTGAGTTCTATCCTGAAGTTCAAGAACTGGTCCGTCCATAAGTTCAAAATTAGCCTGGGTGAGTTATTAAGTGTAGTTTGTAGTTTGGCTTTATTTTTGAAGAAATTGTACTTTCTTGATTCTTGTTGTTCTGGGTTTGTATCCTCGGGGTTGAATGCACTTATTGTAAAGTGTAGATTTAAAGGTTTAGTGTGTAGAATTTAGTGACATCTAGTGGTGAAGTGAAATGAAGTGAAGTGAAAAATTTACTGAAATGACTCAAAGTCTAATTCTGGTACAACTTATTGTAAGTTGCTTTGGATAAAAGCGTCAACTAAATGAAAATGAAAAAAATGAAGTGTAGATTTAAAGGCTCAGTGTGTAGAATTTAGTGGCATCTAGTGGTGGCGTGGCATATTGCAGCTGAATATCCCTCACATCACCAACAAAAACCAAAGCCAGAATACAACTATATATGGCCATAAACATACGGTAAACTGGCTAACTGATGGCTATCATTCAAAATATTAAACTTACAGGTTATAAAAGAATCTCTTGTATAAGATTTACAACCAAAACAAAGGATACATTTATATTTATACTACACTTGATTTACTGAAATGACTCAAAATCTAATTCTGGTACAACTTATTGTAAGTTGCTTTGGATAAAAGCGTCAACTAAATGAAAATGAAAAAAATGAAGTGTAGATTTAAAGGCTCAGTGTGTAGAATTTAGTGACATCCAGTGGTGGCGTGGCAAATTGCAGCTGAATACCCCTCACATCACCAACAAAAACCAAAGCCAGAACACAACTATATATGGCCATAAACGTACGGTCACCTGGCTAACTGATGGCTATCATTCTAAATATCACGAACACATACAGGTCATAAAATAATCTCTTGTTCAAGATTCGCAACCAAAACAAAGGATAAAGTTATATTTATACTACACTTGATTTACTGAAATTACTCAAAATCTAATTCTGGTACAACTTATTGTAAGTTGCTTTGGATAAAAGCGTCAACTAAATGAAAATGAAAAAAATGAAGTGTAGATTTAAAGGCTCAGTGTGTAGAATTTAGTGACATCTAGTGGTGGCGTGGCATATTGCAGCTGAATATCCCTCACCTCACATCACAAACAAAAACAGATCTATATATGGCCATAAACTTAGGGTAAAAACTGATGGCTATCATTCTGAATATTACGAACACATACAGGTTATAAAAGAATCTCTTGTTCAAGATTCGCAACCAAAACAAAGGATAAAGTTATATTTATACTACACTTGATTTACTGAAATTACTCAAAGTCTAATTCTGGAACAACTGTATTAGTTTCATGCGAGTGAGTCGTTTGGCTTCGTGAACGTTTCTCTGCCAACTGACCGGCGAGAGTTGTTTCTTCCACATGAGGCTGAAAATAGAGTTGATTTGCTTGAGCGAACGTTTCAACGAGTGAAACAATAATCGAGCTCGACCAACATTAATCACTCTGCAACAACAGGATTTAAATGTCCGCCTTTCAAAAATTGGTTTGGGCCAGACAGAGAAACGTCTACATCAGTTCCTCACGTTCAGGAGTCGCCATGTAAGACGCCGCTCTCTTGGCAGAAAGGCAGAATGGAAACGTTTCTATCGAAGCTCGGGATCAGGAACTTTTAAGTGTTTTGCCCCGAA